>NC_037670.1:125853970-125867180 GCF_003255815.1 Theropithecus gelada | reverse complement strand
AAAAAATACAAAAAACTAGCCGGGCGAGGTGGCGGGCGCCTGTAGTCCCAGCTACTCGGGAGGCTGAGGCAGGAGAATGGCATGAACCCGGGAGGCGGAGCTTGCAGTGAGCTGAGATCCAGCCACTGCACTCCAGCCTGGGCGACAGAGCGAGACTTTGTCTCAAAAAAAAAAAAAAAAAAAAAAAGGCATTTATTTTACCTTGTTTTATTTAACAGTTATTTATACATAACTGACATCAAGGTGAATAATTCATTGTTATTTATAAAAGTCCATCTGCGATTAAACCAATTTAAACTTCTGGGTGCCTAAAACATCCTCTATGTGAAACCAGAAGATTTGTCAAGTAAGGTTGTTGATAAGATGTAAGAGTCGCTAATAAAAGTGTATTTAATTACAGAGTCAAGTTTTTATCCTTTCATGTTCAGTTGGAAAGACATTTAGGGGTGGGGGAGTGTGACTAGGATAGAGAGCAAATGTCCATCCTGTTAGAATGAGCCAGCAATGGTGAAGTGTCTCACAGCAGGAAAAATGACCTCTAACTTCAGGAATAGGGAGATGAAGCACCTCCAGATCTTGCCTGGATGGTAGTGGTGAGAAGAGAGACTGGACAGGAGACTTCTTTTCATGTGAAAGGATTGTGGTATAAAAACATTTGAGGGGGCTGGGTGCGATGGCTCATGTCTATAATCCTGGCACTGTGGGAGGCTGAGACGGGCACATCACTTGAGGTCAGGAGTTTGAGACCAGCCTGGCCAACATGGTGAAACCCCACCTCTACTGAGGTGTGGTAGCGCACACCTGTAATCCCAGCTACTCAGGAGGCTGAGGCAGGAGAATTGCTTAGAACCTGGGAGGCGGAGGTTGCAGTGAGCCGAGATTGCACCACTGCACTCCAGCCTGGGAGACAGAGTAAGACTCTGTCTCAATTAATAAATAAGTAAGTAAGTAAGTAAGTAAGTAAGTAAGGTTGAGGGACTCTGTCATGAAGAGTAAAGGGAAGCCATAAGCCTTTTAACTAACTGGTAGTTGAAAGAAACATTAGGAAAGTAAGAGTCAGTTGAAGTTTTAATGAGTGAGCAGTACAGAAGGTGGGGGAGGTAAGTGGGAATTTTATCAACTATGAACTATCAGAAAAGTTAACGTAGTATAAAAAGCATGTGTGTGGAGCTAGGAGACCCCCTAACTTACTGCTGGTATCTTAGGGACTCATGTCTCTTGAGGCCTGATGACTGGTTTTATCCAGGCTGGAAGAAATGATGCCCCAAATTATGAAATCAGCCTGGGTCAGCTAGAAAGACGTAAAACGTTAAACCAGTCGTAAGTTAAGGTCAAATAAGTTAATTAATAAAAAAGCTGGCTCTAGTTCAGTTAGAGGTAGGATACTCACTATTTGATTTGATATCCTTGTTCCTTTTGTTCAACTATAAAGTGGAGTTTACTGATTTATGCTTGTTTAATAGAGGAAAGTATGTTGTAAAGTATAAAAATTGAACCAACTTATTAACATAAAAATATAGCTACTCTATTGAGAGGCTGTTTTTTTGTTCTAAATGGCATCAGCATTGCTTTGACCTTATCAGTCATATTTCCTTAGAAAACTCAGTTAACTCCTTTGAGATTTGATCTTCTCTTTTGTACATGTTGTGACTGTCATCTAGGATGATGGATGTAAAAGCACATTAAAATAAAAGTTAAAATAAAAAGCTAAAATAATGCCTTACACATTAGTATTTCTACTATTATTATAAGAAATTCCCAGCTATATAAGATGATACATATTCTAGATAATTATGACGATATAACCTCCTTATGAATGACTGAAGACTCAACCCCGTTGGAAGCCAGTTTCTGCAGCTATGGAACTGTTAATAATTCTGAAGAAACACTGTTTTTATTCATTGTAGCACACTCTGGCCATGGGATTATATGTTTCTTTCCAAATCAAAGTTTCTCTTAGAATTGTTCACTTTTTGAAGTCTACTGTAATTACAAAAGTACTGGAAAAGTAAGTAATGCCAAAAGGAGAGGCTTTCTACATATTATTGGTATATACAAGATTAAAAAATACTAACATTTATTGAATACTTACTGAACATATCTATGTTAAGTGCTAAATACCAACTCTGGAATAAGACTGCTTAGGTTCAAATTCTGGCTCTATCATATAGTACTTATAAAAATATCTATAGCTCAGTTTTCTTACCTATAAAATAGGGATAATAATATAGACTTTCTAGAGTTTCTGGGAAGATTAAATCAGCTAGTACATGTAAATCACTTGGAATAACAGTTGGCATGTACTAAGTGCACAATAAGCGTTCCTCCCCTCTCCTCCCCTTCCTCATTTCTTTCTCATCTTTTTCCTCCTCCTCCTCCCTCCTCCTTCTTGTCTATAACCTGCCTACCCAAGATCTCACAGCTGGGGAGCTACAGGGCTAGCACACTGTGCAACTCTGCAGTCCATACTTTTGGCCACTCAGAGATACTAATTGATATGTCCAAATGCTGTTTATAAGATTTAGAGCTTTCCTTAGTGAGATTTTAAAAGGGTATTCTTTTATGTTTATTTCTAACTGAAAATGTTTCATATGTTTACTGACTTTTTATAAACTTTAAAGTTAGGAACATTTTTCCTAGAAAATTTAGAAAGCTACTCAAAGGCATGAAGCATTATTAAGATAATATATTGAGTTCAAGTTCTTTCTAACCACTTCCCAGCTTGCTACATCATGATGGATACCAACCACTAACCATGAAATGAATGCAATTTTTCCATTTACATTAAATGTTACATTGAAGATATTATGCAGTATTTTTCATACTTTCTGGAATTGCATACAAATAATGTTTTATAGTAGCAGATGTGTGACATCACATGAAAAACTTGTAAAACCTTTACATGAAAATCACATCTGCCAGTCTCCACTATCATTTTAACTACAGTTATATGGTTTGCTTCTCTGTCTCTGCCAGAGAAGGCAGTTTTGCATGAAAGTTGTCCCAGCAAATCGTGTCTTCTGGACCAGCAGCTAGTTAAGCAAATTGTGTAGCTGCCATTAAAACCAAAATGTACCCAGCAGACATAATTTCACAAAAGAGGAGAGAGAACCACATTTGTACAAAAGTCACAGCTGTTCAACTCTCCATTTTGCACATTGTTATTAAAAATTTTCCTATCTTTATGAACAGTGACAGTTACATTCCTAGCTAGCAATTTTAGGACTTCTTAATACATAGTGCTAAGTGCTGCACCATCACGGATTTGGTGTCTGTCAGGAAAAATTGGGCTAAGTTCTTTCTGCTGCTACATAGTCAGTTTGCACAGACAGCAGATAAAATTTAAAAAGATGTTGAGTAGGGCCCATTGTTCTCTAAAACAGCTGTGTGTTGCCTCTACTAATCCAAATGAGGGCCAACATTTTTATGTTAAGGTCCAAACAATAAGGATTCCCTTTCTTTCACGTCTTGCTCTCGGTGGCCATGTTGTCCAGGGCTACTCCGAAGTGGTGGGTAATGGAGCTGGTGGCTCAGAATGCCTGGGTCAGCAGCCTGTCTCCTGAGGCTCTGGATGCAGCATGACCTCGCATTGTCGGGCATTCTGCTGTAGAACAGTACTACAGGGAGGCCAGGGAGGAGATGTTCTTGAGGAATCCCTCATTCTTCTCCAGGGATGGGTCCCAAAGGCTTGTTCAGACCATTATGGGTTATAAATGCTAAATTTATAGCAGGCATTTTGGTTAAGAGTTTGGAGTCTGGGCTCCGCAGTCAAACTACCTGGGTCCAAATTTCAGCCCCTCATCTCAATAATGTGTGGTTCTAGGTAAGTTACTTAACTTCTTTAGCCAGGGTTTCCTCATCTGTAAACTTAAGACAATTTAGCTCATTATCACTATAGAGAGAATTACAAATGTGATAGAAACTGTTAAGCACTGAGACCAGTTAATGGCACATACTAAGCACTCAATAAAGGTTAACAATTTCCATAACATGATGATGATTTTTCTAGTTCTTGAATATATTAAACCTAAATCTTAGAATTGAATTTGCAGGGGACAAAACAGTGGCATAGTGGGGTAAAGTCAGTTATAGTGGTCAAAGCCTGCTCAATCCAGGTTTCTCATTTTCTAGCTGTGTAAATTATCTTCTGCTATTGATTGCTGGAATTCCTATTTGCTTGTCTGTGGCTGAGAGGAAAATGTGTGTTTATGCAACTGTGCTAGAGACATTACATTGATTTCAATCAGTGCCCAACCTGCAACTTCTATTCCCAGTTGTTGGTCTATCCGAAGAGAGGTGCTAACTGCTAAACTGGACCTCTTGTGCCCATGCATGTAAGCTTTTTTGCTACTGGGTTGGAAGGTGGAATCTTTTTCATATCTTGTAAAGAGTACCTCCAATTGTATGAATGGATGTGTAATTAAACATAAAAATGATAGCTGTACAGATAATCCATTGCTCATTATCATTAATAGTATCAGTAAGTCAACATTTTCTTGACTATATATTAACAAAAAAGATATTGCTTTGTTATATGAACTAAATATTAATATTACCAATTAAAATATAATTCCTTAAGATATTAATGCTATCACTATAATTATGAATGGAATCTTAGTCTAGACAGTTTTTATTTTATATTTGTAATACATATACTGAAAATGTTGAGATAGCAACTTTAGACATTTACCAATCTTTTATGGTAAGAAATTAGGTGACTTTCTTCTTCCAACAAGAACACTCTACATACTGAAAGTGATGAATAACCTCTACGTTTACTTATATATTCTTATAGTTACCATAAACAAGGCTACTATTCAGAACCAATATATACCTTGTGAAAATAATAGCATAATAGAGATGAGATACAGAATTAAAACAAACCATGTAAATAGGTGTATTCCAATTAAAATATTTCAAAAGTTTTTTTGGGATGATGGAAGATATTCCCCATTTCAAGTAATGTATACATCATATACAATAACAGGTATCTTAATTATGTTTATGAAGTTTTTCAAAAGGATGTTTCCAATAAATATTGGGATAGTATTCTACTTAACATTGTCTTTAAGTTTGAATTATCTGTTTATTTGTCTCAGTTTTCTGCGTGGCCTGCTACACCCACACACCTAATTACTGACACTGGTCAACTCTATAAAATCATACAATGGGGACAAGACCATGACAAATAATAGAACTGAGTGTAACGGGAAGGAAATTAAACTATTTTGACCCACTGTGACCTGTATATACAACCTCCCCATCACTCAAAATCTAAAACTATTAAAACATGTCAGCTTGATCTAATTATAGAAGACATAACTGACTAAATTCTATATAATTCTCTGACTATGGCTGTGTTACATGGAAAATGAAGTGGAGAAATGTAGAGAGAAGTATGATGTAGGCAAACACACACACACAAAACATCTGAAGTATAAAGATAACAAGAAAAGTTTTCATTTAGGGTTACAGCCAGTGTCCAATTTCATAATTAATTACAAAGGATCTACCAGCAGCATATCTTCACTTGCAGAACACACATCTCAATGATCAAGAAGGGATGAAGCATAGCTTTCTGACATAGGGTTGTCTTGCCTCTCTGTTAGATGATTAGGACAGAGAAAAAAGGTTTTAGTTAAACCTTTTCCTGCATTGGAAGTTAGCTTGACAGGAGCTGAAGATATGAAAAAACAATCTGAAGAATTAAAATAGGGTAGGAGCCAGCAAACTATGACCTGCAGGCAATATATGACCAACTGCCTGTTTTTGTAAATAAAGTTTTGGTGGAACATAGCTGATGTTGCCGGTGGTTGCTTTCAAGCTACAACAGCAGAGCTAAGTAGCTGTAACAGAGGCCGTATCATCCTCCACCCCAAATATTTGCTATCTGGGTTTTTATGGATTTTGCCAACATATGGACTAAGGAATGGTTCTTTTTCAATGATTCTGTGAGGAAATATACTAAAGATAAGATGTGATATGCCTCACACTCAATTCTCTTTCCTTACATGGAATTTCCTTGAATATCTGATGTAATAGGCTTAGACACAGCACAGTTTGATTCAGTGAATTAAGACAAGCTAGCATTTATGTGAAACATTTAGTGTTATATTTATTTATGGACTATAACTATGTTATTTAAAACATATGGGTACTTTAATTCATCAGCAATCTAGTGGGACACAGAGGCCTTATAACTATTTATAAATGATGTCCCTTTATTTTTGCAGTTAGAGATACCTCTATGTACTTATCTTACTTTTTTGTATCTGTTCAGTGTCCGTGTGACACCATACATTAGATACTATGCTAGAAGACTGCATATGGAAAATGAACTGAATTCACCTTCACTGTGAATCTGGAAATGACTGTGGAGCCAAAACTGGGGCTTTTCCAAAGGAAAATGATGGGTGAAAGTAATTAAGACAAGTGCTCCTGAGGGAGATCCTCAAGGGCAGAGAGCACACACATTTCACTTATCTGTACACCTCCAGTGCCAAGAAGGGCTTGACACCTAATAAAAGCTCAGTAATGGTTTTTGAATATTGTTACAAAAACAATTTAGCACTAAAGCCAACCTGTAACCCTTGACCATCTGTAATTATTAAACAGAATGTGGTTGGAAAAAACAAAGTGAGATCTTGAGGAACAATGTGAAAGTCTTGTTTTTCAACCTTTGGATTTCTTGGGTAGTGTTTCCTATAAGGAATATATAGGCTTTGTTATTCACCCAAATAACTTTAGGAATATTAAACAATAGACAAGAATGAAAAACAATCATCTATTGGGAGAGAGAGTTCTAGAAACATAAATCACATATTTAACTTTTAAAAATTATGAATATTACTTAATTTTCCAAGAAACATATGTGTATGTAATTAAACCTGAATAGTTTCTTTGTTCTGAATAAAAGGATGCATAGGGGGATCATTCATACTACAACAAATTATTGCAATATAACCTCCAATAGGTAACATAAAAATCCAATGTACTGAAAGAATACTGTTGATTTGGAATGAGGTCCTAGAAAAGAAAAAAAATCTAAATTTTATTTTATTTTTCAACTAAAAAATATGGCTGATTCATTTAATTGACTTCAAAATCTGTTTTAATAGAACATCTCGTTTGCACAACCAGTCAGCTCCCAACATTTTGATTGCAAAATGAAAGGCATTTACTTTGATATCTTTAATTATCACTCATTTAGAGGACAGTGTGAAACACACTTTTTCAATTGGTGTTTTAGAATCGTTGAGTCAAAGGAAAGGAATGACAAATTAGCCAGCTGGAGAGGAAAGAAGCAGCTAGCTGGTGCTGCTAGTCTTGCTGGATACTTCAAAATGAGATGAAAGGGAAATGAAGGGGCTGTTAGCTACACATGCTCAATAAATAAAATACTAACATAATTTCACAACATATTAATAACAAGTTAATATCACACTTAGAGACTTACTCAACATAATAAGTGCCATAAATGGGATCATCGATTTTTTCCCAGCCATATGGAAGCTCTGAAAAATAAAGAGTTATTTCTTTCAGTAAATAAAGAACAGATAACACAATTTCTAATAAAAAGTAATATAATTTAATTGTTCATGGATTGCAGAAATGGTCTACCAAAGTGGAACAAAGCATTCAGAGTCAGCAACAAATTTCAGAACATATTATAGAAACTATAAGCAGCACTGACTTGAAAATTGGCAGTTAAAACCCAGAGCTCTCTTCTCTGCAGATACACTGCTGGGTCTAGCCATTCGTCTCATGCCAAATAGTAGGATGGCATGTCATCATGTTATCACCATTTAGTGCAATATAGAAGGCAAATTGCTTTCCTGAAAGTGCATATGGTTCTCTTATTTATTTGTATTGCTAAAGGAGCATTTCAGGACAAAGACCACATCTTTCAAAATATATTTCTGAGGATGGCAAATTGTTTCTGATGACTGAAACAAAGACATTATAAATTCTCAATTGATACCCCACTATTTGAGATGGTAGGCTTGCTGTTACTCCACGTGGGTCAGAATTTGAATGCTGCCAATACACTCTTTGGGCTTATTTTAAAAATAAGGTCTAAAATTGTGAACATGGTTTCCTTGATAATATAGTTCATGTTTTCAATTCTCCATGGTTAATTCACACATACACACATTAAAAAATATCAACAATACTATAAATCCTATTACAGGCAAAAACATGCTGTCTGAAAACTAGGCTTTGCTTCCTAATATTGTTTTCCAAATACACCAAGGTTTTATAATTATTAACTCCTACAAATATGAAGAAAACTGTGTTTTTCTTGATAGATATTTTTATATAAATATAATTTGAAACCTAAGATACATTGATAAGTTTAAATGTATTTCAGTGAAGTTTAAGGGTTTTATTATTATAGTAATAATACATATCACTGTAGACAAAGCACAGTTATCAAAAGAAAACTGAAGTTACCTGCAATCCTGCCACCCAGAAATAACCACCATTAATATTTTGTTGAATACCCTTCAAATAATTTTCTATGCATATATGTGCAAATACTTTTAAAAGAAATTATACCATAAAGTGCATATTACTTTTACTGCCTGACATTCCTACTTAACAGAATATCAACGATGTCATTCAATGTGAATGTGTGTTACTGCACAATATCATTTTTAAGGTGGCAACAGTAGTAGTCTGCTGCATGGCTAGAAGTTGTGTAATTCTATCATTTTTCTATTTTTGAACATTTGGGGCTTTCCAGTTTTTACCTGTCACGTGTCATCTGTATTGGACCTACTAAAATGTAAATCTTTTATCATGTTTCTGTAATATAGTATTGACAAATTCCTAGATGTGAAATTTTGGATAAAGGGCATGCATCCTTTTATTGTTTTTGACATATATGACCAGATTTCCACCTTCCTAACTTATGAAAAAGTACTAATTTATAATCTCACTGAGAGTGTATGAGTGATTTTGTTTCTCTGTACCATCAAATTAAACACAGATCCACAATTCCGCACCCAAAACTTTTAGAAACATATACATTTTAGAGTTTAGAAGTTCTGCAATTTTAGAAAGTTAACACAGAGCAAATGCTTTCTCTTTCATAACACTCTAAGTAGAGTTGGGGAAAGCAGTTTATAATCGAACATATGAGTATTTCTGCAGCCAAAGATATGATTCATACGAAGAAGGATAACTTAAACTTACAACATCAAATTTGAGAGTACCTTAAGAAATCTTTCTTTCAGAAGGATAATAAGAGTAAACCTTTGCTGAGTATTGTTTGTGGTTTGACTACTAATGGATTTTCTAGGTACTAACTCATTTTATCATGCCAGCAACTCAGGACTTGAAAACCCTGTACTCTGGTTCCAGCAAGCTTACCCAATTTAAATATCAATTCAGAGACTCTGTTTAACAAGGCATAAACACCACTTAATTTAGATTAAGGAGAATAACTATCCAGATGGTTTTCACCAAATCCCCCAAGCTACTGGCAAATTCATCTAGTAAGAAGGAATTCATTTGACAAGTATCTATTGAGCGCCTTTTATAAACAGTTCATCCAAAACCTTTTTTTTTTTTTTATAAGCAGCTTATCCAAAAGTAAAAGACTATACAGAGGACAACAATTAATGTTATGGATATTTGTTATTTATTAATATGGTTCAATACATGGATATGTATTTATAATAGGTTTAATATCATCTTACGAATGCAATAATATATAAAACAATCATGTTCAATAAACATAAAGAGTAAAAGCCTAACGTAGTTAACTTATGAATACAGTCCTACTTCTTAATGCCAATGCCATATGGAAGCATTTCATGGTAAAGTTTGTACAATTATCTTTTTATAAAGTAAATGATTCTTTCATTTTAATCTGAGTAAATTACTAGTTCTAAGCAATGTATCCCAGAAGGGCAGAGTTCATTGATTCTTTATCTTTGTCAGATTTACAATGCCAAATTTCCTGGGTACGATTTATTATTTATTATACTTTCCCACTTGTCATCATGCAGTCCTCATCAGAATTTAGGGAGAATCTGCTTTATTTTTCATAAGATATCAATATGTTTTGTCTATTTACTTGGTTGTTTCATATTTTCAAGGTAAACTATTATTTCATGCTGAAACAAAATTATACGTTATAAACATTTGTATTTTAAGAACTGTTAGAGGTCCTAGACTCATACTTTGAGGCAAAATTATACACTAGTTCTAACTTTCTGTTACAAACAGCATCATTTGTTTCATTTTAAATATTTTCAAGGAATTGTTGGCCGAATCTTACAAGAAACCAGTAACAGATACATGCATTGCTTCATTTATATCAGAATGGATGTAAAAATATACAACTAATGTTAAAAAAGGTACTTGTATGTATGTACATATATGAATGTGTAGCTGCATGTGTTGGCACATGTGTGTTTGTGTGTATTCTTTTAATGACATTTTGCTTCAAAAACAAAGATTTAAGCTAGCATGCTAATGAAAAACCACAATTTTCACAAGTTTTTCTTCACTTGTAAAAAGACGAGTCATAAACTTCTTAACATTATACACTGAAGAGTACACATCTAGATGATGAAAAATTAAAAAGTTAAGAATTATCTTTCACTGTGAAAATTAAGTTATTTGGACTTGGATTAGTTTTAACAAAAAGAAAACAACTGCTGCTTCTTTAAATTAAACTAACAGATGAGAAAAAGAATTTCCAACTATTCGCCCAATCAGGCAAGCATGTAGCTTGGAGCTTTTGGGTCCTAGGTTATTTAGAATACTGTATTCAACAATACCTGACAAATCTGTGGATGATTAAGGTCACACTGATGAAAGAATAGCATACACTATGCAACAGGAAAAAATAAACACTTGAGATCAGCAAGGTTAATGCTGCATTAAGAACTGTTTTAATTGAGATTTTCTTCAGGCCATGGAACCATGGAGCAAATTCAGTGATTGAATATTCCTACCCTGAAAAAGTCTAGATTAATTTGTAGTCAATCATATCAGCTTCTAAAACTGGAAAAAAACAAATGATCAAACCTAGCTTTTTTAAAACAAATTTAAAAACAAATGATCAAACCTAGCTTTGCCTGGATTCTGGCATAGTCAGCCTGCTATATTTTTAAAATTTAATTGTGCTTCCCAAATATTATTTCATTTATTTACTTAATTTTTAGTCAGGTACACTTTCACTACAGAAAACAGAGACCCCTTTATGCTAGCTCAGTAAGAAGATATCCACATTCTGATACTGTGCACTGAGAAGGGCACAGCTTTACCTCTGTAGTATACTTGTCAAAAATAAATAACCTTATGTGTGTGTATTTTTAAACAGTTGGGGTTCCACTGTGTTGCCCAAGCTGAACTCAAACTTCTGGGCTCAAGCAATCCTCTCCCCTCAGCCTTCTGAGTAGTTGGAACCACAGTGCGCACCACTGTGCCTGGCCAGGAATGCCATTTTGATCATGAGAAACATATGACATACTCAAGTGGAGGGACATTCAATAAAGTAACTGACAAGTACTCTTAGAGAGGGTCGAGGTCATGAAAGAGAAAAACAGACTGGGATATTATCACAGAGTGAAGGAGAATATGGAGACGTGATAACTAAATGCGTTGTGGGATAATGAACTGGATCTTGAACCAGAAGAAGGACATTAGTGGAGCAACTGGAAAAATTCACATAAGATTTGAAGATTAGTTAATAGTTTATATGGATATTAATTTCCTGGGTTCAATGACTGTACTTATGAAAGATGTAAATGTTAGTGGCAGCTAAGTGGGAGTTATGTGGAGCCACTTTGTACTATTTTTGTAATTTTTTAGAGGTTTAAAATAGCTTCAAAATGAAAACATGGAAAAATCTAGGTCACTTACTGTTACTGTTGATTAGAGGACTTCTACTCACACTTCATTTTAAAAACCTTTACAACTTTTAGTTCAGTTTCAGTGGGGTACATGTGCAGGTGTCTTATCTGGGTATATTTCATGATGCTGAGGTTTGGGATATGAATGATCCCATCACCCAGCTTACTGAGCATAGTAATACATAACAGTTTTCCCCTCCTTCCCTTCACCTTCTAGTAGTCTCAAGTGTCTATTGTTGCCATCTTTATGTTCATGAGTATCCAATGTTTAGCTCCCACTTATAAGTGAGAACATGCAATATTTGATTTTCTCTTCTTGCATTAAATTGCTTAGGATAATGGCCTCTAGCTGCATCCATGTTGCTGCAAACGACATGATTTTGTTATTTTGTATGGCTGCATAGTATTCCATGGTGCATATGTACCACATTTTCTTTATCCAATCCACCATTTTGGGCACCTAGGTTGATTCCATGTCTCTGCTATTGTAAAAAGTGCTACAGCAAAAATATGTGAGTGCATGTGTCTTTTAGCAAAATGATTTGTTTTCTTTTGGGTGTATACCCTGTAGCAGGATTACTTGCTCAACTAGTAATTCTATTTTAAGTTCTTTGAGAAAGTGTCAAACTGCTTTCCATATAAGTGTTCCCCTTTCTCCGCAGCTTCACCAACATCTGTTGTTTTCTGACTTTTTATTAATAGCCATTCTGACTGGTATAGGATGGTATTCTTTTGTGGTTTGAGTTGTGTTTCTCTGATGATTAGTGATATGGAATATCTTTACATGTTTGTTGGCTCTTTGTATGTCTTCTTTTGTGGGATGTCTGTTCGTGTCTTTTGCCCATTTTTAAATAAAGTTATTTGTTTTTTGCTTGTTCAGTTAAGTTTCTTATGGATTTTGGATATCAGATTTTTGTCGGATAAATAGTTTGCAAATATTTTCTCCCATTCCGTAGATCTTTTAACTCCGTTGATAGTTTCATCTGCTGTGCAGAAGCTCTTTAGTTTAACTGGCTCCCACTTGTCAATTTTTGTTTTTGTTGCAATTGCTTTTGCGAACTTGAAGTTGGTTTGCTAGTATTTTGTTGAGGATTTTTGCATCTATGTTGATCAGGGATATTGGCCTGTAAGTTTTCTTTTTTCATTGTGTCTTGCCAGGTTTTGGTCTCATGTTGACACTTTATTAATGTGAAATCAGACACATAGAACACTGGATTCATTTTGATAGAACTGAAATTTAAATAAAATGAGAATGTAGGATTTTTGCACTTGTATTCTTCTTTTGTATTGTCTTGACTTTTTTTTTTTTTTTTTTTTTTTTTTTTTTTTTTTTTTTTTTG
>NC_037670.1:125632425-125853871 GCF_003255815.1 Theropithecus gelada | reverse complement strand
TTTTTTTTTTTTTTTTTTTTTTTTTTTTTTTGAGACAGAGTCTCGCTTTGTCACCCAGGCTGGAGGACAGTGGCACAATCTTGGCTCACTGCAACCTTCACCTCCTGGGTTCAAGCAATTCTTGTGGCTCAGCCTCCTGAGTAGCTGGGATCACAAGCGTGCACCACTATACCTTGCTAATTTTTTTGTATTTTTAGTAGAGATGGGGTTGCACCATGTTGGCAAGGCTGGTCTCCAACTCCTGACCTCAGGTGATCCATCTGCCTTGGTCTCCCAAAGTGCTGGGATTACAGGGGTGCACCACCATCCTCAGCCTTGTGATGTCTATCAATAGCTATATTCAAGAGAATGATTTTTAATTTTGCTATCTTACCTTTTATTTATTTATTTTTCTGTTGTCTGTCTTTCTGCTCCCTAGAAAAACTGGGTAAATACAACATTCATGTTTAAATACAGCTGCATCCTGGGTCCTAGAAGTCACAGATTCAGTAATAGGAATGCTAAATCTAGAGTCAGGCATTGTTCCCTTCTTGGGAGGCAGTGTCTTGTACGGGCCACAACAAGCATTTGGTTATCTAACTTCATGTAAGGTTGTATGGAGGTCTGTTCTGGTAGGAAGACCAGAATGGGCCTCCTATTCCAGAAAAGCAGCCCAGTTTAGGAATCATGCAACGTACTAAGATATTAGAGAGAGAGGCAGAAACCAAAAAACAGAAACTATATCCTTCAACCCTATATTATTTTATATTGACTAGCCTTTTTTAAAAAAACAAAATTTGTGGTTCTTGTTTGTTTTAGAGGTGATGATTGTACAAAAGAAAATAATGAACATAAAAAATTTCCATAGGTTAAGTAATGTGTAGTGTATTATATGGTAATAGCTAATTATCACAAAACCTTTTCCTCTAATATTTTAGATTTTTGCTGTATACTTAGTATACAAACTGGAGAATATAACTAAATTTTCTTGTAAAAGTTATAAGGCTTTTCCTCCTAGTTGGTCTTCAGGAGTTTGAGGACTCCTTACTATAAGTGAGTTTAAAATATGAAATTTTTTTTTAGAATTAACAAGAAAAAGGAGGAAGAGAAAGACCATTGTGCAAGGATAAAATACACAATAGACGACTTTTTGCTGACAAAAGGTATTACATCTTTGTCTCTTTTTTCCTGTATTCAAAAATGCATTTGATAATATAAAAGTAAATCCTGAATGTATTTTTTATTTATTTATTTTTTTTTTGAGACGGAGTCTCACTGTGTCTCCCAGGCTGGAGTGCAGTGGCGCGATCTCGGCTCACTGCAAGCTCCGCCCCCCGGGTTCACGCCATTCTCCCGCCTCAGCCTCCCGAGTAGCTGGGACTACAGGCGCCCGCTACCGCGCCCGGCTAGGTTTTTGTATTTTTAGTAGAGACGGGGTTTCACCATGTTAGCCAGGATAGTCTCGATCTCCTGACCTCGTGATCCACCCGCCTCGGCCTCCCAAAGTGCTGGGATTACAGGCTTGAGCCACCGCGCCCGGCCATATTTTTTTTTTTTAAAGCTAAATCCATACGTTAATGAAAGCTAACCACAGTCCCATCACCTTATGTACAGGTAAAGCTGGAGGTGTAACCTTTCAGACCTTTTTCCGTGTATCAAGGTTTCAGTTTACTCCTTTCTACCAGAAATCTTTATTCCATTCAGTCAGGAAAATAAACAACTAAACCAAAACCAAAGAACAAACTAAAAAAACCCTAAAACTGAACATAGAAAATGTTGCTCCTTTATATTGCACTCTCTTTCATCTTTCTCAGATATTGCCTACGTGGGAGCACAAACCCAGTCAATATCATGGAAATGTAGGCTATGAAGTCTTTATTTATGAACTCTGGGTATAGGAGATTTACTGGTTTACAGTGGATAGAAAAACTAGCCGAGCTGTATTCTACAGTGATGATATTTAATTCATATCAAGTGGAATCGACCTGAATACTTAATTACACCATATTATAATAAAAAATTAAAATACTGACCATGATTTTATGGGCTGGTTGTTGATGAAAGGTGTGAGTGCAGAAAAAATTTCAAATAAATTTATTCCTTAATATATCTTACCAAACAATAGAAAATGGATACAATTTTCTTGGCGGCTATTGATGTATGAAAAAGTATGTACTCGATAGTATTTTGGGGATTCAGGGGCTCTTTACTATCTGGAGAAAAGCTGTGAACTTTTGCAACACTAACTTAAATATAATATCTATGTATTTGAGATGGTGACAAGAAGTGGTGGCAGAAAAGCATGGCACTATAAAGGATGTTGTCTGGTAAAGACTAAGCAAGAGTCATCTTTGGTTTAAGTTTTCAAGTGGCATTACAAGGTCAAAACATGATGAACCTAGTAGGTCTTTGTCTTTATATTTCTAGTACTCTGTAGAGAGGGCTAGCTACAAAGAAAGATTTGGGAAGCAACTATATGCAGAGGACTTCAAAATATGCATCTCCAGTTTTAACATCTAGAAGCCTGTGTTAATCTACCCATCCAACTATTTATCATCATCATTATCCATTTGAAAATCCTTATGTAAACATCCTGGACTCTTATAGTATAAAGGCTGACATATACATTTTAACCTCTCTACTTATCCCTTAAAAACAGTAAATATCTACTAAGAGAGAAATAAAGCCACCCATAACCTACACCTACAACATTATGAGGAGAAACAAAATACTATGAACTTCAGAAGTTATATGTAAGTAGGTATGTGAACGCCCCAATCCAGTGCAGCCAGCTAGACTCAGAGTGGAGACTGTGCAGAAAGGAGGGTAGGGTGTAGCAGGTGTGAGGTAAGGTGGGGAAACAGAAAAAATCATGCTCAGAAAGGTAAATTCCCATCCCGAGTGAAAAAATGTTTCTAACAAACCTGCTCTATTAGAACACAACTATGAAGAATTGAAAGAAAGGGGTTTGACAGTGAGCAGAATAACAGTCTTGGGAAGGCCCAGCTTCTGAAGAAAAGTGGGATGATGTTACTGGGAGAGGGGGATGCTCCTTGGAGACTTGGCTATGAAGGAAAAAAGTATGAGGTGAATATCAAGTATCTGCAGATAAGTTCATAAGACACACCAACTACTCTGCAAAATAAAAATAAAAATAAAAATAAAAAATTAAAATAAAAAAGGCATCCACTGAGGAATCTGTACTTCATGAAAGCAACAGAAGGGGGTGCTCATGACCTAAAAAATGTAGTAATCCACCAAGTCCTTTACTTTTTCTTACACGAAACTGTTATCGCTGGTCTAGGAACAAAAGAAATTTCAAACTAAACAAACAAAAAAATAGCAGACAATATTTATAGAAAGTTACTATAAGAAAATAATCAGAAAATGACAGCCAAAACAATTCAGCTAATGAAAATTTATCTCAAGAGAAAACAAAAACAAAATTGCAAACAAGAAAGTTATAATAAAACCTAGAGATATTTTGAAACAAATGTTTATAAATAAAAACACCACTTTGAATCACATATTTAAAAGCTTTGAACATTAATGGACAAAGAACAGATAGATAGTAAAAGATAGTTGAGAAAAATGATGAAATAAAATTTAAAAAAATCTGAGATGACCAAATTACAAACTGCCAAAGAGAAAATAGAGTGAACTGAAAATATAAGGACTATTGAGGAAAGCCACGACAATAGCCAAGAGAATGTAAATGAAATAAACAAAAAGGTAAAAAGAATCAGAGAGGTCAATAATATAGAAGGTAGGCAGAGGTAATCCAGCATATGCATAATTAGAATACATGAATAAGAAGAAAATATAATAGAACTAATACATAAAATTGTGATCCAATAAAAATTTTCAGAAATAAAATAACTATATTTATATATTGAAAAGGGTTGCCATATAGCCCGAAAAGCTGGCCCCAGTTAATTCCAAAATACATACCAGTAAGACATTAGACTTTAAAAGGTAGAGAAAACATGGCTAAAAGATAAGCTCCTTACAATGGAAAAATCAAATTAACATTAAATCTCAGGAAGAACGAACACATCTAGAAAACAGTGAAGCAGCATTTTAAAGACTCTCAAAGAAAGTGTGAGCTAAGAATTTTATATCCAGCCAAATTGTACTTCAAATATTCATTATCAACCCCTACTATCATGTGCGTGCGCGCGCACACACACACACACACCCTCCACCATATACACAGTTTATTCTACCCAAGATCCCTTCCTGACACATACCTACTTAATTAAACCAAGCTACTTCGACCAAGAGGTAATTTGAGGAAAGGACTAATGGTAATCATTCAACACATTTAATTGTAGAGCTAAGCTTATATCAAAGGTGGACAAAGATAGAAGAATATGTAAATGTCTTATGTTTAGACAATATGGAAGTAATATAATTAAAAAAGAGAGGAGAGGGGGAAAAAAGTAGAATGGCCAATGAGCTCACGGACTATTGCTTAGGCAACAGGTGAGGGTCAATGAATAGTATTTAAAATTGACAACTGAATAAGGGCCTTATAAAAGTTATCAGTAAAAAGACAAACATTAGAACACAATTAAAAACCATCCTAAATACCAAAGTAAAATAAAAAAGAATAAAATAGGTCGCATAGAGAAATAAACAGTCATATTATAATATGGGCAATAAATAAGATATGATAGTTAAAACCAAACATAGAATTGAATGTAATTTATCTTTCTTATTAAGATTTTCGGTGTGGCTTATAAAGAAAAACTTGACTCCATCCTGTAAAGATGACAGACATTTAAAGAAAGTGACTCAGAGAGCTAAAAATAAAGTTTGGGCAAAGATAGGCCTGAGAAGAAAAATAAAACAGAGTTTACAGTCTTCCTATTAGATGGAAGAATTCAAGCCAAAAGCATTAAATATGACAAGGAATCCAACTTTTTAACAATAAAGGTCACAATTCATAGTGCTCTACAACAGTTATCAATATTTGTGTACCAAATAATATAAACCATCTTCACAAAACAGTAACTACATGAGTTGTGAGGAAAAATACACTAATAAGAAGCACTTTGACTATTTTCAGTCTAAGATAGATAAAGTTGACAAAATTACAGATATGAAGAACTAAATATCATAATTAGGCAGATCTTTTGGCTCTTACTCCCTTTCTTTCCATCCATCTTTCTCTCTCCAATTTCATACTACAATAATAGAAAATACATATCCTTCTCAAGTATGCATGGAACACTCTCTAAAATTGTTAGATTATAAAAATTCTTAAGTTCCATGAGCAGAAATAGTGCAAACAATAATCTTGACCATAATGCAATAAAATCTAGATGTTAGTATCAAAATTATGATCCAAGAAAATATCATCTAGAAATTAAGAACTTGAAATAACTCTTGGTCCAAAGAGGAAATGTAAACTGGAATTGCATATTTTCTAAAATGAATGAGTAAAAATATTAAATAAAAAATCTGTAGCACACAATTAAAACAGTGACCAGAGGAAATTTTACAATATATAAACATGGAAGAATGGAAATAATAAAAGTAAATTCACAATTTAAAAAGCTATAAAAAGAACAACAAAGGAACCTCTAGAGACCACACACACACACACACACACACACACACACACGGAAAACAATAAAAGCAAAAATTAATATTGTACAAAATAGACTACTTTTTAAAAAAAGCAAAATAAACACTAGCTAGCTTAAGATTAAAAAGAGGTAAGTCATATATAATAAAGCAAGAAGTACCAAGAAGGAAGCAATAGTAATAATAGCCAAGAGTTGGAAACAACCGTAAGTGTCCATCAACAGATGGATGAGTAAAGAAAATGTGCTATGTATATACAATGGAGTACTATTCAACCATAATAAGGAATGAGATCCTGTCAGTTGCAATGACATGGACAAAACTCGAGGGCATTATATTAAGTGAAACAAGCCAGGCACAGAAAGACAAATGTCACATGTTCTCACCCGGTTGTGGGAGCTAAAACTTAAAACAACCGAACTCATGAATACATAGAGTGGAAAGATGGTTACCAGAGGTTGGTAAGGGTAGCAGAGGAAGTGGGAATAGTTAAAGGGTACAAAAATATAGTTAGATAGAATGAATAAGATTTAGTATTTGATTGCACAACAGGGTGACTATAGTCAACAGTATTTTACTGTACATTTAAAAATAACTAAAAGAATATAACTGAAATGTTTGTAGCACAAAGACACTTGAAGTGTTGGATATCCTGTTTATCCTCACATGATTATTATGTGTTGAATGCCTATATTAAATTATCTCATGTATCCCATAAATATATGCACATACTATGTATCCATAAAAACAAAAATAAAGCAATACCTGGCACAAATGTACACTAACAAAATTTTAAAACCTGAATAAAATGGGTAATTTCTTAGGAAAATATAATTGATGGAAATGAGCCCCATTTTCTAGCTTAATTAGACAGGTTTTTAGTCAATTTACCATAGTAATCTCTAAATATAAAAGAAACAAATGAAACAAAATGAGGCTGGGTGTGGTGGCTCACACCTGTAATCCCAGCATTTTAGAAAGTTGAGGCAGGGAGACCACTTGAGGTTAGGAGTTTGAGATGAGCCTGGCCAACATGGCGAAACCTTGTCTCTACTTAAAATACAAAAATTAGCTGGCCATTGTGGCGTGCATCTGTAATCCCAGCTACTCGGGAGGCTGAGGCAGGAGAATCGCTTTACCTCGGGAGGGAGAAATTGCAGTGAGTCCAGATCGCGCCACTGCACTCCAGCCTGGGTGACATATGAGACTCTGTCTCAATTAAAAAAAGAAAGAAAAAAAGAAAGAAAGAAACAATATGAGTACTAGGGGTAAATTCCTTTATAACCCAGGTATAAGGAAAGGCTTTCTTACTCTGATTCAAACATGACCAATTTAACTACATAAAAACAGAAAAGAAAATCTTCTATAGCTCAAAATACCATAACTAATACTAAAAGATAAATGATGAACTGAGAGAAAATATTTGTAACATATCAGTGATAAAGAGCTACTCTCCTTAACAAAGAACTTTTTTAAATGGAAGGAAAAAAGCTAACAACCTAACAGAGGAATATGCAATAGCCAGGAATAGGGAGTTCACAAAAAGTATATACAAATGACCCTTAAATGGAAAAAGATGTTCTACCTCCTTCATTATAGAAGAAACGCAAATTAACACCATATTGAGACATCTTTCTCTAACAGACACAAAAGTTCAAAAGCTTGACAACACACTCTCAGACAAGGTTGTGGGGAAACTGGCCCTTCATACTTTGCTGGCGGATAGGCAATGTGGTACAACCTCTAGGAGAATTTGGCAATAACTAACATAACCAGATAAATTTTACCCTTTGACTCGATAATCTCTCCTCTGAGGAATTTCTCTACAGTTTTATCTTCAACAATACTTTTTCAGCAAATAAAGTTATTCAATGTGTCATTATTTTAACAGCAAATCATGGAAACAATCTATATACCTAACCAGAGATGACTGGTTCAATGAACGTGATATGTGCAGACAGTACAGAACTATACAGCTGTACAATTTGTGAGAAAGTCTCTATGATCTGATATGCAGTTATTTGCAGATCATACTGTTAAACAAAAACATTCAAATGCTCATTTTTAAAAAAAGAACATAAGAAGGAGAGCCAGAAACTAAAGAAACTGCTTAACTATAAGAGGTGGCATGAACAGAGGAGTGGGAGGGATTGGAAAGGGAATGAGACTTCTCTGAGTATATCTTTTACATAAATGTTCATGTTCTCTTATTCAAAAAATAAAATTAAAGATGTAAAATAACCTGAAATCAAATACAAACAATAGCAAATGAGCTTAAAGGTATATAAAATTGCTAACCAGTCAAAAAATTAAGTCAAAATATTGAAGAAATGAGAGATTCTAGGATTAGGGTTTCATTGTACAGCGACTCAAAAGGTAAAAGCATTAAAAACTCATTGAGTTTGAAAAGAGAAATAATCATATTTATTTATACAAACTTATGGCATACACAAGAAATTTAGTTACATGTATATAACGCATAGTGATCTAGTCAGGGTATTAGGGTGTCTACCACCCAAGTACAATACAATTTTAAGTATAGTCACCCATCTATCAAACACTGAATTTATTCCTTCTATCTTATTGTATGTTTGCACCCTTTAACTCACACCAACTTTTCTTCAGCCTCCCCTCAACTTCCACTCACCTTTCATAGTCTGTTATCTCTTACCATTCTCTACTTCTATATGATCATATTTTTTAGTGCCCACATATAAGTGAGGACATATGATATTTGTCTTTTTGTGCTGGCTTACTCCACTTAATGACCTCAAGTTCCATTCATGTTGCTGGAAATGACATGATTGGATTTTTAAAATTTATGATTATTATTCCACTGTGTATATATACTACGTTTTCTGTATCAGTTCATCTGTTGATGAACACTTAGGTTTATTTCATATCTTTGCTATTTTGAATAGTGCTGCAATAAACACATGAGCACAGGTATCTCTTTGATATATTGATTTCTTTTGCTTTGGGTAGATATCCCATAGTGGGATTGCTGAATTGAATGGCGATTCTATTTTTAGTTTTTTTGAGAAATCTCCATACTGTTTTTCATAGTGGGTGTATTAGATTACATTGCCACCAATAGTGCACAACAGTTCCCTTTTCTCTGCATCCTCACCAACATCTGGTTATTTTTATCTTTTTAATAATAACCATTTTGACTGGGTAAGATGATATCTCACTGTGGTTTTTGTATGCATTTCTCTGATGATTAGTGATGCTGATTTTTTTTATATACCTGTTAGCATTTGTATATCTTCTTTTGAGAACTGTCTATTCATATCATTTGCCCACTTCTTAATGGGATTATCTGTTTTTTCCTATTTGATTTCTTTGTATATTCTAGATATTAGTCCCATGTTGGATGAATGATTTGCTAATATTTTATTCTATTCAACATGCTGTCTTTCCACTCTGCTGCTTGTTTTCTTTGCTGTGCAGAAATTTTTAGTTTAACATAGTTCACTTTTTCTTCTTTTGTTTTTGTTCTCTGTGCTTTTGAGGTCTTAGTCATAAATTATTTTCTTAGAACAGTGTCCAAGAGAGCTTCCCCTAGGTTTCCTTTTAATATTTTTATGGTTTTGGGTCTTATGTTTAGGTCATTCATTCATTTGAGTTGATTTTTGCATACAGTGAGAGATAGGGGTCCAGTTTCATTCTTCTGCACATGACAATTTTCCCAGCACTATGTATTGAAGAGGGTGTCCTTTCCCCAACATAAGTTTTTATTGGCTTTGTCGAAGATCAGTTAGCTGTAAATATGTGGCTTTATTTCTGGATTCTCTATTCTGTTATATTAGTCTATGTATTTATTTTTATACCAATACCATGTTGTTTTGGTTACCATACCCTTGTAATCTATTTTTAAGTCAGGTAAAGTGATGACTCCAGCTTTGTTATTGTTGCTGAGAATTGCTTTGGCTATTTGTGTTCTTTTTTTGTTTCCATATGAAATTTAGGATTTTTTTCTAATTCTATGAAGAATGACATTAGTATTTTGATAGGGAATGCCCTGAATCTGTAGATTGCTTTGGACAATGTAGTCATTTTACCAATGGCATTACCTAACATAGCTTTCATAATGTAATATATTTTGTGAGCCTTTTTTTTTCAAGAAATATTCATTGATAGCCTACTGTGAGCTAGGCACTGTGCTGGGCCCGAGGATAGAGTGACAAGTCACAAGATCCATGGATCAGATAGTTTCAGGCAGAGCCAGCCAATAAACACATAATTTCACTAATTATTAATTCATTACAATTTATAATATATGCTACTAAGAGAAGTACATGTATATTTTACTCTACCTAAACCCTCAGGTAATTAATTTATGAACAGCTTGGAATCACAGGCTATTACATTTCATAGGCATAATTCATCACAATTGATTTAAATAATCCTAATGCAATAAGTCAGCAACATATTTCTCAATTGAATATTTTGGGGTGAATTCACACAACAGATCTTATTTTTCTAGTGGAGCAGTCTTTTTAAATTTAATGAATTGGATGTTTACAAGAAAATCCTACTGTTTAAAATCTCTGGGGCCAACTAAATATTAACATCAATACAGTAAGGATTTGAAAAAATGAAATTTAAAATTTACCTTTATTTTATTAGACAAACTGAATTCTACTTGGGAATATGCCCTAATTTCATTTTCTATTTAATATGCAGCCTTGAAGCATTGTTTAATTAAAATGCCACTTAGACCAATGAAACGGATCAGACTGAGCACAAACCTAGGGATGCTCACTAAAATTTGCAGATAAGATTAGCAAAGTCTATGACGGTGCTGTCTGAAGCGTCTCCCATAACACTGGATGTAAGCAGCATCATGACAATTTTACATGCCACTAAATAGTAACATCAGTTTTGCTTTTGCCGTGAAACACACAGATCCTGAGAGACCTGAATGCTTTATAGATGAACAAGCTGGGCACTTGTCAAATTGGGGTGACACGGGGTGTCATAGATTCCCTACTTTATTCTAACAAGTTCTGTGTTTTCCTGTTAGAACAAGGAAGTAATCCACAGACATTTTTGAAACAGATGCATGCAAAGAAAACTCAATAAAAGTACTGATTGTCAACGTGATTTGGATGGAAAAGGAAGAGAGGAAAGCTTCCATGTTTTTTGTGTTGTGGAATTGTTTTAAACGTTAACACAGTGGACAAGCTGACCAACCTCAAGGTGCCCATCTTATCCTTGTTTCAGGTGGAGATAATATACAATTTTTCGCGTTACTTATCACAGACAGATCACAGAGTGTCAAAGGCACTGACAGTTGAGATAAGCAGGAATATGCTTTTCCCTTGGCATGAAAGGATGACTCTTTAGTGTGTAACTGTAACAATGAAATTTCTGACTCCCCATTTAGTATTAATCTAAGGCACCATTGCTGCCTATTAAAATTTAATGAAAGTGATGTCCAAATTCAACCATTAAATTGTATTTATATAGTCAGATGTGTATGTGGGGTTTCTCAGATGCTCTTTACCAAAATAATTTCCTCTCTAGATTATTTTGGATAATCTAGGTGGAGATACTGAAATCACAATTCTTTCCATCTTGGCAATACAGTGTAGTGAACGTTGACTTGAAAGAACATAAGAATCTTTAAATTTGAGGAGTAAATGATGTAAATGTTGAATGATGTAAATGTTACAAATAAACTTTCATTTAGGTTATAATTAATCTTGAATCATATAACACCAACCTTATAAAAAGCAACAAAATATCTATTAACGCACATTGTAGTGGGATCTGTTTCCATACATGAGCAACCACTTCAAATATGGTCTTTTGCTCAAAGAGGGAAGTAGTGTGATTTTAGTACAAATCCTAATTTTCCTGATTCAAAGAGAGCAATAGCTTCCAATAGTAAGCCCCTAGCACAAACAGTGGGCAGGATATTTATTCCAAAGACCTGGCCATTGCAATTTATATGAATCTTTGCCATTTCAGCTCTGTCCCATCTCTGCAGCATTCTTGGGCAGAAGGACTAAACATCAGGAATAAGAAATGTAATCTCTTCTTAATGGAATACAAAATCCCTTTTGATAAAATTATAAAATACAATAGTGATATATATATACACACACACACACATATATACACACACACACGTCATTATTTTGCATTCTCTCTATACAGCATATATACTCTCTATATAATAATGCAAAAAATTAGAGGATTTGGAATTAATGGCATGCATTGCATTACTACTTTGTTTCATGGTAGAAGGAAATGAAGGTACATGGAAAAAGCTGTGGGTAGGATTTCCTAATGTTCTCCACAGTAAGTAAATCTGCAAAACATAAAGGGACTGGAATAGAAAACATGATGCCTGCTGTTCCTGCAAGGTTTCCTGATGCCTAAAACATCAGGAAAATTCTTGGAGAGTGCTTCACCCTAGTGAAAAATATTACCCTTATAAAGCTGTCAGAGTCTGTCTCAGCTTCAGTTACCTGGCATGTAAAGAGCCAGTCAATCCCACAAATTAGGCAAGCCCTGTAGGCTTGTCTAACATATATGCCAGGCTTTCAGGAAATGTTAAAGGCCCAAGTGGAGCTGTGATTTGTACCTCTGGTAGCAACTGGACTGTGCGTATATCATATTGGACAGTGACAGTGTGATGTGATGCAAGACTCAGCAACTTTGGGAGACTCTACATGCAAACACGAAAACTATTCAACAGCACTGGGACGAGATGGGTTAGCCAAACAGACAGCTTTAAAGGGCCCCAGGCTTTAACATATGGAATCACATAATTTTTGCCTTGTAATGGTATTTAGAGGTAAAAAGCACTAAAAATAATGATTTGTACCTAGAACATCACCAACTAAATTGTCATTAATTCATATAATTATTGGGTCACGGTGTTAGGCTACATTTTAAATTTGGTCTCAGATTCTTCTGAGTTTGCATTTTCAAAATTAACCCTGATAGATTGGTGTGCTACTACAGAGACAATAGTTTTATAAACATATGAATGTACTTTTTAAACTCATACTTCCTTGGGTGTGGCTTTTCGCCTATTTAAGCAGACACTTATTTTAGGAGATTTTGGTCTGCTCAAGAGGAGATGTAAAGACAGAGTCAGAAATCAGTGTTTGACATTCATGCACCTTGATTGGGGATAAGACTTGGAGGTGAGGACTCAGGGTGTGAAGTCTTTACAACTCTAGGCAAAAGGTAAGCACTGTAACATGAACAGGTGTTAAGTCACACTACAGCAGAGACCAGGAAAGAGAGCAAACAGCAGGCAGACCACAGACCCACCCTCATCACCACAGGACACCTATTCCTCTTATTGTTTGGCAGCACCTGGGATGGAAGAGGAGAGGAGACACAATTAGGGGAAAAGCCTGACAGGGAATTTGAACTTCAAAACTGACAAAACATTTATACCTTTCCCAAATAATGCTGATTTAAAGTAAAAGAGACAGGCAAGTCTTTAATTAGCAAGCTTAAGTTTTCTTACCCTCCATCACCAGCAATGAAGGCTTCAAACAAGATGATATTGATTACAGAAAATAAAAACAGGCTGGATGCAGTGTCTCACACCTGTGAACCCAGCATTTTGAGAGGCTGAGGCAGGCAGATTGCTTGAGCCCAGGAGTTTGAGACCAGCCTAGGCAACATGGTGAAACCCCATCTCTATAAAAAATACAAAATTAATTAGGTATGACGGCATGCACCTGTAGTCACAGCTACTCAGGAGGCTGAGGTGGGAGGAGCACTCAAATCCAGGAGGCAGAGGTTGCAGTGATCCGAGATCATGCCACTGCACTCCAGCCTGGGCAACAAAGTGAAACTCTGTCTCAAATAAATAAATAAATAAATAAATAATAAAATCTATTCTTACACCTGAGTTGTACTTTGCAAATACCAACCTGGCTATTAAATAGCATGACGTAAAAATCGAATTAGATATTTAGATAAGTATATTTGACAAAAACATCACAGGCTTTGGGGTCAGACAAATATGATTTGAGTGTTGGGTGTTCTTGGATAAGCCTCAGTTTATTTATTCTGCATGATGTTATAAGGAATAGAAATACAGACTGCCCTACATGCTTGGCATTCAATAAAGAGTAGGTACTGCTATGATTATTGCTACTACTGTTATTGTTGCTCTGCTGTTATCATCATCATCATCATCATCGTTGTCAGTGGTAGTAATCATAATAGCAGCAATAGTAGGACTTGATGGAATAGTGAGTGATGAAGGAATTGGGTCCAAACTTAGACTGTGTGGCAGGTAAAAATCACTAGTGTATGTGTCTCATAATTGTTGAAGGAAAAAGGCTTCCTGGAACTATCTGAAACATGGAAAACAGCTAATAACACAGTGTAGAAGATGAGGATTAGAAAATTATTAAGTAGGAGGAGACTTTATTCTTTTCTTCCTAGGGGAACTTGGCTTGAAGGGGTTGGAATAAAGAGAATTTAGCTAATTGTTAAATTGACATTAGCAATTTGGCCTCAGAAATGGAAGAAGGGATCTGATTTATAAAGAAGACACTGACTAGTAAAAAGGGATTCAACTGGGGTCCATTTAAAAAACCACCTGAAAGCAAATACAATTCTGTTTGATTATATTTTCTATTTCATATACACATAAGTGACTATTTTTAAAGATATTACGGTATGGCCTTTTTAAAGAAAAAATATACAGTAACAAGCAATGCAATCATTTCATTAGTTTACAAATCAGAATCACATTGGTACTACAAATATAGTCCATGAAATAACAACTATAATAAAGATAATATTTTCATTAGAACATTCTCCTTGATCAGGTGACTTTTTAAAGAAAAAATTTAAGTAATTAAAAAATATATTTCTGCTCAAAGATCAATCAATTATTGCTCAGAGATAATACTTGAAAGTAAAAGATAAAATCTGTGTTTTAGAATTCCAGTGCTAGAAAAAGGATATTTTCCAGTTGGAAAATAAAAGATGAAGAAGAACATGAAAGCTACTTTATCAGTGTTAATAAAATTAACATGTACTCAGCAACTTAATAGAGACACAAATTAGTTCTAAAACTGCTGTGATTTATGAAGTTCTGCAGTGAGAAGCGAGAGTTGAAAAAAACTCAGTAGGACCAGATGCCACAAGACAGACGAAAACGCTCCATGGGAGGCAAAGAGAAAGAGAAAACAATGAGGGACACAAAGAACGTACTATTCCATGGAGAAAGGGGACTACTGAGTTCTGAAGAATGTGTTATGACCGTCTGTTTTCTGTCTGCTTCGTGGTGAGAAACTTGAAGATAGGGAGCATATCTTCTCATCTTCGTGTTCCTGGAACCTACTGTTAGGTGCTCAACAGAGACAGGTGTTAACGGAATGAATGAGATGATGTGTCTGCTGTGGCACTGGGAGAGATAAAATGTCGTACCTTTCTCAGAAGAGCAACCCTAGACATATATTTGGGCAGCACAAAGAATTTTGGCTTCTTGTGATATTAATACCTTTGTTGTGATTTTATGCTCTTTAATAATTAATTCAGCTAGGTATTCTTATGGTGAGAGTGTTTGCTGTTTGTCCCACATTTCAGATATTTCCAAAGTGTGCTGGGTGGGGGTAGAGGAGAGAAGAAAAAGTTGACATTGGCTATATTCTATAAAGCTAATTTCCTACTCTTTGATTGCCCTAACACAGATGTTAGAAAAGCACATATGGATTAAAGGAAATGTTTTAGTAAAAACTATGGAAAAAGCAATTAAAGGTTTAGTTACATTGCTTTTGGAACATACGTAGACTCTTAGTAGCTTTTATTTCCTCATGTGGACACTGTGCTTTTAACAATCAGACTAATAGTACTATACTTTATTGCCTTTTACAAAATCAAGAATGAAATAATAATACTTTGTAACATTTCAGAATTTTCTTAGTTTAATTTTGTAAGCAACGCCATATTGTATACTTTCAAACTTTTTCTTTTATATTTGACATCTAGACAGAACCTCTCACTACTGAGACAGATCCCAAATTCCTCCCAAACCATTTTTCTAAGAGCAATATATTTAAACTCCCATTAGACGTAGAATTTATCATAAATGAAGGTGCCCAATATCATGTTTTCAGCAAAATACAAACAAATCAATAAAAAACTCAAGAAAATTATAGAAATGCAAGAGATTTTCAGATATTCCTTGGTTTGTTTCTGTTTCTCCTATCAGCTTTATATACAGCACAGCAGAGAGAAATATGGATCAATGCTTTTGTTCACTGGTAACGAATGTGAACATTATAAAATTTGTATTTATTCAACGTTTATTGAATACTGTGCGAAGAGCCGGGGATTTACATTTTTCTGTGTAAAGGGGTTCACTATATAGTTCTCTGAAGACACACATGTAGGTTCTTAAGTTGGGCATGCTGTGGTAGAAATGGGGAGAGGTACTTAAATGAAGGAATGGCCATTTACAGCAGGGATTAGAGTAGACAGTAAGTGCTTCATAGGGAAGTGACCCTTGAGCTGTGCTGGCAATCTTTACCTGACAATTCTTACTGGCAGGGGGAGGGGGTGGGCGGCACACTACTCTATATTTAAAAAAAAAAAAGGGGGGGGGGTGGTATTTAATTTCAATAGTGCTACTTAGGTTCCTACCACAACACATTTAGTATATGATCTTTTACATTTTCCATGCCCCTTCTGGCCTTACCTCAGTTATTTAGCACCATAGTACTAAAATTAGCAGTAATTTATATAATTTATTGATGCTATATATCAGACACTGATCTCATAAATGATTGCTTTACATGAAACACGTGATCTGATCCTCAAGACAACTCAGTGAATGGAAAACTAACTTTTCCAATGTCATAACTAAAATTTCTTTGGGTGAGGGTGGGAGATGGAAGTGCTGAAATCCCTTGAAATAAGCTTTCTGGGCTGTCTTTTCTTAGGATTCCTAAAGTTCTAAATAGCAGTAAGAAAATGTAGAGAGCCACAAGCAAGGAAAGACTTGGTCACTGTATTCAACAGCCATTATGTACCCAGCTTTTATGAAGAATACCCCAGAACTCTGAAATTCTCTCCACATTGCTCTTCAGTCAGAGTCCAAATTCAGCATTCCTAAATCCTTTTGTATTGAATTCCTTGTACTATAGATATAGTGAATATATGTTCTGGTTATACAGAAAGATATCAACATACAGTTAAGTGTGTCAGCTAGCATTAGAGTCATAATTTAATATTAGTATTTATGCATTCACACAAGTTATATTCATGAGGACACTTAGAAGAGAAACATTTAGAAACTTTAAAAATTTCTCTGGCATTCACATGATAAGGAAATATGGATGTATTTGGAAGACTGTTTCATTTTATTTGAATTGTAATGCCATCTGCCAAAATTCACTCTCTCAAAAAGTACTGCTTTTGACAGCATCAGAAAGAAACTTTGTGTGAGGAATAGGCATCTATTTTTTACTTAATTTACAAAAGACACATTTTGTTTGTATTCACAAGGGCATTTTGCAAATTAATTTTGCCCAATTAATATGTTATTCTGTGACAACGACAGAATAATCAGATTCTTGAGTTCAAATTCTTTTCAGTTTTAACTTTGCAAATCATGAAAAAATTATATGGCATAACGGAAATTCACTTTTTCAATTTACAATAATGCCATCTTTCCTCTATAAAGATGACACTATTGGCATCACCTAGGCATTCACTTTAGGTAATTTCTAGTAATGACTAAATTTGTGTTGAGTCATTCTTACTTGATTCCCACTGCAATATAAAGTTTGTATTATTTGTGAAGTGATAAATAGAATTTACCCGAAGTTAGTGATTGTGGGAGAGAAAGAAACAAACTAAGTTTCAGAGGAATTGGCTTTAAGATCCTCAATTCTTTGTAAGCAGGTAGTGACAGCTGAGCTGAAACTGGCCAGACATCTGCTCAGTTGTTCGACAGACACATAGCGTCGACTCTGCATTTAACATGCTAAATAAGACAGAAGGGATACAAGAGAAGATACGATCCTTGCCTCAAATACTTTACCATCTACTTGGAGAGGTAAAAGTATCCACAGGTAAAAGTAGAAATGGATCTATAAGGCGTATTTATGCATGAAGGTGCAGGTATGACTAGTATACACAAATATTCTATGGTTTCACAATAAGGCTGCCTTAATTTAAGATGTCTTCATGACTTTCATTGATTCTCAGGTAGAATTATGAAGAAGGCAAAGAATAGAAGTGGGGGCTCTTTGGGGAAATTGATGAGTTCAGGTAAAAGCTGGGGAAAAGTGTGTGAGATAGATAATTTTGCAGAGAATGGGCAAAAGTGGTGTATGTAAATTTTAAGATAACTATCCTAGTTGGAGTAGAAGACTTGTGTTAGAAAATAATAAGAGAAAAGACTGTATATATAATACGGATCAATTAATGGAATGTTTTTGAACACTAAGTTGAAGAGTCTGAAGTAACTGGAAACCATTACAGGGTCAAAAAGAGGAACAACATAATCGCTTCATTTTAGGAAAGACTTATCCAGGCACTTGTATTCTTTTTTTTAAAATTTAAATTTTATTTTATTTTAGTTTATTTATTTTTTTTGAGAGGGAGTTTCGCTCTTGTTCTTCAGGCTGGAGTGCAATGGAGCAATCTTGGCTCACTGCAACCTCTGCCTCCTAGGTTCAAGTGATTCTCCTACCTCAGCCTCCCGAGTAGCTGGGATTACAGGCATGCACCACCATGCCTGGCTAATTTTGTATTTTTAGTAGAGACGGGGTTTCTCCTTGTTGGTCGGGCTGGTTTTGAACTCCTGACCTCAGGTGATTCACCCGCCTTGGCCTCCCAAAGTGCTGGGATTACAGGTGTGAGCCACCATGCCCGGCCTGTATTCTTAATATTTACATCATTAGTACATAGCACATATCCCTGTCCAGGACAGTGCGTGGAATATCATAGTAAAGTAAACAATTAGAACCAGGTGAATGGGTTATTCAAGGGGACAGTTCTCTTTCTGTGGCTGAAACACAAGTGTGTTACACTGGAGTTTGACTCTTTGATTTGCAGAATGCTCCATAGCACAAGTCGTAGTTGGAGGTGGGTGCTGCTTCTCACCTACGGAAGTTGAAAAGGCCAGGTACTTGACTTCTCTGGAAATGTGGGAACAAAGGCATGGACCTGTGGCCTAGGTTTGGGCAATCAGACACAACCAGATGAGATTTTTAATCTGGAGCTAGTGATGCAAAGCAGCGGCAACAGTGGAGAATGTTTTCTAGTGGCAGCAGAGACTGCCACAGTTAGATTCTGTGACCAGTTGTGGCAGGTTGGCCAGAGAGCAGTGTCTTTACTCAGCTGTCCTTGGGGGATAACCCTGGCTGGACTATGGCTATGGAACTTCTCTTTGTTTTTTCTTTTTGTCCACAACTGGTTTTGCCACCTTTTTTGTGATTCTGTAAGTTACTCAGTGGCCTTTCAATAAATTTGTTTTCTTCATAAATCAAGCAGAATCCATTTTTGTTGTTTGCTCTCAAGAACTCTGATAAAGCATCCAAGGCAGGCATACCATCTGGGGATAATGACAGGAGGCAGAGAGAGAAAAGGACAACAGTGAGAGACATTGACAAGGAAGAATTGACGGAGTTGGTAACTAGCAAGACATTGCTTTACTATTCTGTTTGCAGTAGTATGTGCATGACATTGCCTAAGGGATAAAACAGAATGACAAGAAATATTTGCAAGGATATACCCTAACAGATTCATAATAAAGTGTTTGCAGAACATGTGAATATAATGTCTGTAAGTGTGACATTTCTTCGGAGGATAAACTGGGGAAGGAAGTGGTGGTAAACATAAATGATTTTTTTAAATTAAAAATAAATCTTTCTATAAAGGGAAAGAGTAAAGTTAGAGAACCAGGAAAGCTGGCAGTGTAATTTAGTTTGAGTTCAAAGGCCCAAGAACCAGGTGAACTGACGGTATAACTCCCATCCCAAGGCCAAAGCTCTGAGAACCAGGAGTTCTGATGTCTGAGGGCAGGAGAAGATGGATAACACAGCTCAAGAAGAGAAAGGGTTAATCTGTTCGGGAAGCACTTCAGTCACAACCAGAAATACTGTTTAGCAACTATCTGGGCATCCCTTACGCCAGTCAAGTAAACACATAAAATTAACCATCATATCACCCTACTTACGACTGCCATAGTAAATACTGGACAAAAGCAAATCCATTCATTCCCTTCCCCTGCTAGGAGAGTTCTGGTGCTTTCCCCTTTGCTCTCAGACAAAGCCTAAACTCCTCAGAATGACACTCAGAGTCTGCCATGACCTGCCATGGTCATGTCTTCCCAAGGGCATGTCCTTTGCCACATAAACCTTTCGTGCTCAGGCTTCCTTGTAACCCTTTGACTCCTGGTTTTTGCACATGTTTGCTCTGCCTGGAGCCTACTTCTCACCCACTTCTCCCATCTAACTCTTCTCTCTCCTCTACAGTTCAGCTACATGTTTCCCTTCTCAAAAGTGTCTGCTGACCACCATTCTTAGAAAAATAGCCACTGCAGTATTTTTATAACTCTTGGTTCAAACATTATAGCCCTTAATACTTACAGGACAATGGTTAATATTCTCATTTTTTTCACCATTAGACAGTTAGAACTGTGGGACTACATTACTCATCGATCTTTGCACTGCTATTTCTCAATGATTGTTGTATTTCCAACATCCAAGCTTTACTCCAAATACATCGATATGTACAGTCACAGTAATGGAAAGAGCACACATGACTTATGAAGCCTAAAAGATTTCCACAGCCACAGTTTAGCTAATTTTATTATTAACAAGGAGTTCTTTTTTCACAAAGTGAGAGAAGGTCTAAGGTCTATTAACCTGAAATGAATCTACAACGAAGCTGGATCTTTAAGATACAACGTATTTTTGTTTCTTAAATGTTCAATGGTCAAAAGGCTAGGTATTATAAAGGAGAATAATGTATTTAGAAACATTCTCGGCTTCAAGGAGAGTCAAACTTCAGAAAACTGTCTTGTCTTTCCTTCAACTTTAGAGTTTCATAGATAGGGTCCTTTAGTGATTCTTGTTTAACGTAAGTCACTCTTACATTATGGGAAAAACAAAAAAGGAAACAGAAAGATAAGCACAGATTTTAAAAAGAGGATAAGATATAGTTAGAGAAATAGACTGGAAAAATATCCTAAAATTTTAAAGTCCAATGGAAAAAGAAGAAAAAGGGGGAAGCAAGACAAATGTTCAAAAGCATGGAGAAAGCTGTAGCTCATGGTTGCTGAGATTCAGCCCCAATAGATTAAACCCCCAAAACTGGTGTTTCCTTCAACTTTTGGTTTCTTTACCAGAATTCCTTTGTCTTTATCATCCAGCTCCTTAAGGTCACAAAACATCCACAAGTAATCAGCCATCTGAATAGCAGGCTGAGGGGGTAATCTGCATTTTATGCACTTTTGCAGCTTAATGTAGGGAGGAGGTAGAAATGTCCCAATGCTGAAACCCTATTCTGTAATTGAGCATTATAGGTATTTTCAGTTTACTTAATATAATTCCAACTTTGAATTAACTTGGAATGCTACTCTAAGAGAAAAGTTCTAAACCGGTGCTACTCCTTTTTCTATTTTATAATATAAATTCAGTTTCCTTATACAAAATTTTTTTGGGAGATTTATCCTGAAACTAAAAAGAATGGCAAGAATGTGATGAACATATAGATATATCTTAAACGTTTCTTTTGGGTAAAGTGGATAAACGTTTCTTTTTAGGCATGGGACTAAAAATAGATATTATCCAAGATCCAGAGAAAAGTTCATGGAAAGTCAGGTTGATCCTTACAAGAATGCAGACAATGTTAACTGTGAAAAACAGAACAAAACCTTTTTGTATGAGGCTGTGTGTTCTTGGATGCAGAAACCATATGTTTGTCATTGTTAAATCTCCAGCTCTAGACCAGTGCCGGGAACATAGTAGGCACTCAAGAAACATGAGTTGAATAAATCAGGCTATAGGGCAATTTGGAGAGGGTGTACCTGTAGTTTTAAGGCAACCCTTTTAACATAAATGTTCACATAGCCAGTATAAAATATAATCTTCATAAAGCAAAGCGATTGTAGATAAGTAGAAACCAGGTAAAATCATACCCTCCCATGTGATTCAGGAAAAAAAATCCAAATTCCACACAGGGCCTAGAAGGTCTTCCATTCTGCCAGCCTCCCTGACTTCCCGTCATACCACTCTTCCTCTCTGTTCTCTATACACCAGCCATGCTGGTTTTTTTCTGTGTTCTCTGAATGTGTCAAGTCCAGTCCATTTTTAGGGCTTTTATCTCTGTCCTTTACTTTACTTGGAACATTCTTCCTTAGATGTTTTCATAGCTGGCTCCTCATCATTCAAATCTCCTTTCACATATCACATGCTTACCTTGCCTTCACCACGCTATCTAAAATAGCTACTGCCTTTCCTTCCCTTTTTCCAACACCTTCCTTTATTTTATTAGCATTTTCTACCATACAACATTTTACTATTTATTTTCTGGTTTTCTCATTCTAATCTTCACTTGAGACTATTGGTACTTTGATACAAAGGAAGTGGTCTCTTATTCAATCAATGGATAAATGTGAACACTTAGAAATACACAAAATGCTGTAAAATGATTCCAAAGTGAAGAGGGTGATGTGATATCTGAAAGGATCATGGCACATAAAGAATGCGGGAAAGAAAAGAACAGAGAGTGAAATTTCTGTTCTTGAACCTATGAGACAGCATTATATTGATTAGCTCAATATCTGGCCGAGTGGTGCCCTAAATAAATCATGCATAATTTCATTTAGCTTCCTAGTTGGAAATTTAGCTTTTAGGTACAATTAATTTCAATGTGAGCTTAGAGCATTGTTGAATTTGGTATCCCAGACCCTGATAACTCTATAAAATGAATATAAAATGGTAGAAACGGATGGAAATGGTTATTTTAATAGCTGGCCACAGAATTTTCATGAGAATGTTTATATTCAGGAAACTACCTTAATGATGCTCTTTGGTTGTAAAAAAAATAAGACCTTAGAAGCCTTACTTTTTTTTAAAAGAAATCATAAAGAGGAATGGTAAACTGCTCTGCATGAGAAATGAAGATAAATTTGGGGGCTAGGAAAAAGAAGCAGAGAAGGATTGAGTCTATAAAAATACACTGGTGCCAAGGTGGCCAAAGTAGTTGTGAAAGTAAAAATGTAGAATATCATATTTGAAATTCCTACACACACACACACACACACACACACGCTGCCTTACATTGCCCAAACCATCAATAAGTTCCTTTAATGTATTGCTTATAATGCCTTATGTGACCGGTTTCTAGGAATCAAGGAAGCAGGGTTGAGTTGCATATCTGGGTTGGCCTGGAGAAGAAAACAGCCATGAAAATTGAAGTATAAGTGAGATCAAGAGTTTGGCAGGCAGGAACTTAGAGCTAAGGTATGACTTCATGAATGTAATCCTCCAGGAACTCACAGAAACCTGAGTTAGGGCTCAGAAACTAGAAGTCTAACATTTTATAAACATTTACAGACTTCCAAGATTGAGATATAAAAAGCAAGAAGATAGAGACTCCAGTTTCACCTCTCACATGACTTCACTGCTACTCAGGATCAAGAATACTCACATATGTATTGCGATAGCAGGAAGGAGTTCCATACAATACCAGACAAGTTTCTAAATATTAAGAAGCCTTAAAAAAATAAGTAGAGGGCAACATATTGTATTTTTCTGTCCTCTTTTATTTCTAATTTATAGAGCACTGAAGTTATTATATTCACCTCTGGTAACACTATAGGGTAGCATTATAAGGTAAAAATTAAACACTGTCTATAAAATATAAGGGTCTAACTACAGATCAAAGAGGAAAAAAGGGAGGCATAAATCCTTCAGGAAGCTGAATTATATGTGTGAGTGTGTGTGCTGTGTGAGAAAAGGCCAAAAAGAGAAATTTCCTATCTATATGCTGTAATCAGCTAGAATATTCTTCAAAAGAATGTCAAAGTGAATCAAATAATCCATGATCAAAGACAAGTCAGAAACTGAAACAGCAGCATTGACTCAGTTGACTCAGATATTATGAGAACAGCTGAAGGGACTCGATGGTGAACTCATGCAGATTTTTTGTTTGGATCTGGAGGATGCTTGTTGAAATTGCACCTCTCAACTTGACTTGACTCTTAACTGTGCCTCATAACATCAACTGTCTAGAAAATATCTTGTTAACTACGAGTCTACCATCTCTTATTGGACATATATGGAACTCCTATAATATCTTGGTGACCAAGAAGGCCTTAATGTTCCCCCCAGCTTGACTAAACTTTAGACAGGTTTCTTCCTGACTATAGGCCCTTGATCTCCCTTTTCTTAGACCATATTTCTTTAGAAAACTTGCATATTGTAAATTCTTTCTTGCCCTTTTGAGATATAAATTGTCTATAACCCAGGAATGTCTTTTTTTTTTTCACAGACTTGGGATCCATCTCTTTGAAATGTAATAAGAAAGGTAGGAGCCTAACTTTCATAAGTACCGATTAGCAAACCCAAATGGCTTAATTACACTGACAAAATTCACCCCTCCCACGTCCTCCAATAGTTTTCCACCAGCTCACCCTAGTGTTTAAAAATCCTCCTGCTTTTTGTTTCAGGGCACTTGAGTTCAATCTCCCTTATTGCAATGATCCTGAATAAAGTCTTCCTTGCCCGTTTAATTGTAAACTCCACCCAGTGCAAATTATCTTTGACAATGAACCAATCTTTTTTCTCGTCTTTCTAAATTTTCTGGTCTCCTGATACCAGGCAATACTTTCCAGTTACTTTTAAATCAGTAAAATGCTTTTCTTTCAAATATGAGATTTAGAATAAATCTCTAAATTATTCTAATTTTTAGAATTATTTAGATAATTCTAAATATCTAAGAATATCCATTTTTGGATATTCTTGACAATGGATATTCATGACAGAGCTAGTGAAGGATAGATGCAATAAAGAACAAAAAATCCACAGTGCAGAATATGAACATTTAGGTGATTAGATAACACCAAGGAATAATTCAGTGAAAATACATTCTAAAACGCTTACATTCTACCCTGAACAACATGCGCATGCACGCAGGCGCGTGCACACACACACACACACACACAAAATACTAAAATCTTTTCAACCTAATGCTACACATACATACAACATGCTTAAGGTTGAAAACTTGAAACATTTCTCTGCCAAGTGTAGAAATCTTCGTGTTACATGCTGTGAAATACATGAGAATGTTTTTGAACACAGTAGGATTTCATGTATAGAATGCTAAGTGTTCATATTCTGGTAAGAAGCACTATTTGCATCAATCGAGGTAATGGGAGCTAGTAGTTTACCAAAAAAAGGCATGATATTGGCTGGGTGCAATGGCTAATGCCAGTAATCTCAGCATTTTGAGAAGCTGAGGCGGGTGGATCACTTACGGTCAGGAGTTCCAGACCCCCTAGCCAACATGGCGAAACCCCATCTGTACTAAAAATACAAAAATTAGCTAGGCATGGTGGCATGTGCCTATAATTCCAGCTACTTGGGAGGCTGAGGCACGAGAATCATTTGAACCCGGGAGGTGGAGGTTGCAGTGAGCTGAGATCACATCACTGCACTCCAGCCTAGTTGACAGAGTGAGGCTCTGTGTCAAAAAAAAAAAAAAAAAAAAAGGCATAATATTTACAATGGATAAAAACACAAGCGCATTAACACAGTTCAATCACTGTTCATCAGTGAAGCAAATGTTTAAGATCCAGAACTCTCAAGATAAAACACAGCAAAAAAAAATAACAAAACAATTCAAAACAAAAACAAAAAACCATATAGGAACATCTTTGGTTTGTCAGTTTTTCTCTTCTAAGTAGAAAAGATAGTAACTTCTACATTTTGTTCCTAAATACCTGACTGCATTTGCTTTGTGCAGTTTTCTGCCTCAGCATTGTTTTTCTGATGATAAAACCTAACTTGTAAATATAAAATGTATTGACCAATACCATCGAGCTTGTTTGGAAACAGCAGATTCTCCAGGGAAAATCTTTCACTTCTTTTTCTTCTGTTAATAAGGGCAATTAGAAACATAATGGTCCATTGTGACTGGAGCCTTCCTAGTTAAACTCAGCAGCAGCAGAAAGCAATGTTTCTAGGTTCCTCTTCCAACATAAACACTCTATTATCTACTTACTTCAGTCATTTTAAGTACATTCAGCTCAAATCATCTCTCACAAAATAGATTATAATATATTGTCAATCTTAATTAAGTAAAATTAGTTATTTAGTGTTCAGATCTGATTTTTAAATCAGTTGTTATTGAGGCTTGGAAAATGAACGCAGTGAAATTTAAAAAAATGCATAATCAGATCTTGTGTTTTTATTCACACAATTTTTTAATAAGAGAAAAAATGGTATGTAGACAATTAGGTTCATGAAAGTGGTCTAGTTAAATCACTCAGATTAGACTAAAATTCTGGGAAATATTTGATGATGAGCAGCATTAATTTTGAGACAATTTTAGCCTACTAATGAGATCCGGGTCCATCATGATATTTTTAGGTTGGAAGTGACACATGACATCATTAACCACACATGATTGGGAGAAATATTTTTCAGTAGGAGGGCTAACTTATTAGCAATTAATATTTAAGTAGTTTTCTGGGCATTTCCGGCTCAGGGAAACAAGATTTAAGTTTATGTATATTACTTCCCATGACATCCTACTGCTTAATATAATGTCAGTTCTGAGAACCTTATCTTTCTGGCTGTCACAGTCAAACGTAAACCAGGGCATAAGACTAAGGAGAGCCAATTTCCTTTTTCTGTATATTTACCTTGTAAGTTCTTACATGACAATTCATGTGTCAGCCTCTATCTAGAATGGTTTCTCATTTCTATTCCCTTAAAAAAATAATAACCTTTTCTAACTCTCAGGAGCCTTAGCTTTGTGAATCCACAGGATTCTTTTAGTCTTCTTAGCAAATAAACCAAAATTCCTGGAGACCGAAACCACCACCACCAACCAAAAAAATCTGTACACTTTGGGATGAGGAAAACAAAATGGAAGGATAGACGGATCCCCAAGCGGTTGGGAAACATCAATATGCACCAGCAACCATGACCTTGCCACAGGTATTGAGGATTACAATCTTTCAGCTCCTTGCAAATGTAAGATGAAATCACTCAATATTTTAACTTGCATTTCTTTGGTAATGGCTTGGCTACACATTTTAAAATTATGGTTACTAGACATGTGAATTCTTCTCTCCCTCTGTCTCCTCTCTCTGTCTCTCTCCCTGTCTCTCTCTCATTTTGTTGAACAAACTTTTGTGCCCTCTTAGTGCTCTGTTCCTTTTAGACAGTCTTTTTATGTAAGTTCTTCTACGCTTTTTTCCCCTGTTGTTATATATATTCAGAAGTTTTGTTATCTCTTATTTTTATCTTTTTAGATTTCTTGCTTCACTTTTCATTTGAGGAAGATTTTATTTATGTACTTATATTTCCTTCTTCTTTTACTGCGTAAAATTTATTACAGAATAAATCAACAGGTGTTAGTAATTTAAATTTTATAGAATTTATAATAAATGAATATTTTCCCTTCTTTAAAAATGGAGACAATAATACCTACCACAGAGGACTGAGGAAAGTATTAAAACACCTTGTAGGGTGTTAGTGGGGTATGAGTAAGCAGTTATAACATTCTATCCCTTTCTCCGTTTCTCCCTCCTTCCCAGATAACAGGTTAGAAAATGGCTTTTTTTCCAATGTATTTCCACTTGTCTTGTTGAGTCCTATTCGTCCTCTGGAGTGCAGAGGTTCCTCTCTTCTATGCCTTTATCCTGCTCCCGATCCTCACCGATTCAACAGAATTACTGCCTCTGCTCCCACGGCATGTTCTATTACAAAGATTCTCTTATATTAAAGTTATTTGTTTACATACCTGTCTCCCATTACTATGTATTCCTTGAGAAGTCCAGCACTGTGCTCGACACCTAGGCGTGTGTGTGTGTATGTGTGTGTGTGTCCACCTGGGGTGTGTGTGTGTGCGCACACACCCATGCATGTGTCAGTCGTATTCTTTCCTCCAATTTATTCATTTGGAATTTTCAACTAATATCATGCTATACAGTCTTATTCCCAATGGTGTTACAAAGTTTAAGATAATATTAAGTATTTGCTGTTGCATTTCAGTAGTTGGTTTCTTCCTAGGCTTTTGATGTGTGAAGCTGATGCCAGATAAATAAATCCAAAAACACAGATTAAACTTACAAGCAACCAACTAATTTTAACTCTTGGTCAAATTAAATAGCAAACTAGTCAATAATTACAAATGAATATTAGTAACTTCATGTATTAATCATTGTTAAGCATATTAATAAATTTATTCTCCATATACTTAGATAAGTATATTGTATATAAAACATATGAAAACTTTCATGCAAATATGTACTATATGAGAAAATATCATTAAAGGCAAATTTTAAAAATATATTGGTATAATTTAACATATTACTTATCAAATTTGATTTTATCTTATTAAGTCTTTTTCTATGATATATTTGTTTTAAACAATTAAATTAACTTGCTAATGGTTTCTTCCTTCACTGAGGAACTGCAAAGAATTGGGGTTCTTTGACTTCTGAGGAACTGGTTCCCACAAACAGCATTTTTTCCTAAAATTTTGGAGAATTTCAGACAACAAGTTTGTATCAGTTTGCTAGAGTGGAATATAGATTCCACTTTTTAATTTATGCAAGCTTAGCTTCCTTTTAGGTTAACAAGCATTACTTACATACTATTTTCAGCCAAATTTATGTTAGATACTTTCTGTGACATCTCCGAAATAATTTCATTCTGAAAGAAAATTGGTTTTGGTTCTAACAGTCATTTCAGTGTGGATAAAATCAGTGAGTTAGGCACAAACCTTAAAATAGTTATAAGCCACATTGGAATGATAGTGTCCTGTCTTTTGACCACTTTCTCTATGAAATTAAATAAGCTTCACTTCATTTTAAATATGCTTTATATTCAGAACTCACCCAAGAATATTTCAAAATATACAAGGTAATTCTAACCCAAAACGATAGAATTTTAGCTGGCTCTCTTCAACTTGTGTACTACATATGTCAAGAGCAGTTATGAAATACTAGAGATACCAGAGCAATTATAGAAAATCTTACAACATTACCTATTAGAATTTCACCTTAAACATAAACCTTTTCAGCTTTTTTAAACCAAAAATATTCTTATTTAGAGAAAAACACTATTCATCTTAATACACTTAAAGTAACAGACTATGCCTTCACAAACTCATATTTTTACACATTTAAAAAATTCTTAATTGTGAATAAACCTTACACATGGACTTTTTTGCATTTTTATGTTTGACTTGCAAAAGTCTATTAAACACAATAGACAATTGTCTACAAAAAACAATAAGCCTTTTAAGTTAGTATCTGTACCATGTGCCTAGAAAATATACCTTTTTGATAACAAATATACCATAAAATGCAAAGAAATGGGGACCTGGTGAATAATGTCATAAAATATCAGAATTTAATTTACAATTTTCTTCATTCTGCGGACCATAGAAAAAGTGTCTGTTTAGTTATTAGCGTATATGTAAAAGTTTGAAAAATACTTATATGTCTAAATGATCTTTGTTGAAAATGACCCTTCATCCTGGACATTCCAATGTATTAAAAAGACAGCAAACTATAGATATATTAATGAACAAGAAAAAGTTGAGACTCTTCAAATAAACATTTTAATTCTCATTTATGAGCAAAACAGTCCATGACCTGTCCTCTGTCTTTTCCATGCCTCCAGCTCTATTCTAACCAGATGGTAGTAACTTGCTTCGAATAAATAACAGTATTTACATTTAATCTTTGTAACTAGGAGCTGTATTTCCGACCTTGCTTTGCAGTCTTTATATGTAAGTTTGTAAGTGTTTGTAAACTTTAAACACTTACACAGGGCACGCATTTTTCCTTTAAAACGTGGACATAAAATTAATCACATATTTTCCCCTTTGGACTAACAAAACATAGCACAGCAAAACATATTGTGATAGAAAAAATATGATTTTAAATGGTCTCTGCTGGCTGATATTTAGTGATTTATGAGTTTCCTACGACATGAAAGACAGAATGTCATTTTCCTTGGAAATTTTGATATTAGCCACTCTCATAGGTTGCTGTAAGTCTGTATTATGATCAATTAGCATTCCTTTCATTTCCTACATTATCTAAGCTAGACTTTACAGTCAGCCACCATGATAGATTCATGTTATTCTTCTCTCGGGAGAGCCATTTTCTCACATGCCAAACACTTCGCACAGCTGTAAATTTATTGTAGCTATGGTAAGGATAAAGCTGTGAGCTCTAATGTAAACATCTGGAAGAGTGAAAGGGATGCTCAATTTCTATTGACATATAATACTACATAGCTTCCTAAATTCATGAGCATGTTGTAATGTTCATTGTCACTATATAAGATTATACATGCTATAAGCATTTTCTAAGTGTTTCCTTATTGTGCTATAAATTCATGGACATGCAGCCCAAAAAAGCCCATAAAATCCTCTTCTGAAGAAGCAGTGATAACATCCTAAATATTCAGATCCAGAAAAATGTGTTTTATACATTGATTTTACAAATACACTTTCAGAAGCAATCATTAAGGTAAAATAAGACTGTGAACATATTTTTGAAATAAGTCTTCCACAAACTCAACGCAGGTGCAAATTATTTGCTCATAGGAAAAGAAGGATCTGAAGTCATGCGGTCTTTCTCCTTTAGGGCCAAGTCAGATTTGGGTTCTGTTTGCAGGATGCTCTACTCACTGAGTTCAGTTAAATATGCCTCTGTCACAGGACAGTGTGCTTAGTGAAAACAGGTGATTGTTGTACATTTTTACTCTATATTTAACTTTCCATTAGGTCCCTAGACTTTGAAAAAGATCAAGTAAATTAAAAGTCACCTTTTGTTAAAAGGTGTTTTTTATCTTCCCAAATCCAAGTTATAAATAAAAAGTTTTTGAAGCATTTTTAGGTGTTAAAATCTCAACATTCTGCATGATTTCTAGAGCATAGAATGCTCAATAAATTTCTGTTGAATGAATAAATAGATGCCTGAAAGAATGAGCAATAAGTTACTCTCATTTTATAGACGAGAAAGTGAAGGCCTGTAGAAGTCAAAGAACTTGCCTCAGCTCACACAGTAGTGATTTAAATCCATGCCCATCAGATTCCAAAGCCTGTGCTTTCCCACTGTGCTTCAGGAGCATCACAAAAAAGATCGATCTATTCAAAGCTAAATTAACTTCGAAGAACTGAGAGGTAGGACTAGTGAAGAAAATAAAACCATCAAGCCTAATCAATTTACTCTTGAACAAAGACCTTTATTACACACATTGCTCCCATCCTTTGGTACACTGTTTTAAAGGGTCAGTTTTTCAAAATCCAGGTTTAAAGTCTCATTTTCAATATTTGTTAAATGATAAGATGAATGCCTGAAAGCTATCATAAAAATAGTAGTGTGGATATAGATGAGACATGCAGATTTAGGTACATGTTTCTTGAAGGAAGCTTTTGCATACACTCCCAGACCCCGCCCTGACCCTAGTCTCTGGCCCATTCCTAATAAAACAACTAAGTTATTTTGTAATTACAAAATAATTTGGTTCTTTAATACATATCAAATTTTGAAGACTTAGTAAAATACACAATGTAAAAATCTAAAAATAATTTTATATTGATTACATATAATATTTTTGAAATAATGAGTTAAATCAGATGTATTATTAAAATGCATTTCATGTTTCTTTTTACTTTTTCCAATATGGCAACTAGGAAATTTGAAATTTATAAATTTGTTATTCAATTAAGTTCTTTTTCTCTGTAATATTAACAGGAAAATAATATAAACTGTTAAGTAGTTTGTTATATTCGATCAGAAACAGTAGAAAAAAAGAAAAGTTGTGTACTGTGCCCTGCTGTGTTGGGATCCTGAAAGGACCGTCATCAGCTAATTGAACATGGATTCCATGGAAGGAAGAGAAGCTGATGGACTCAGTCCAGGACCCCCGGGAGAGCTAAGAGAACAGTAAGGGGAGCCATGGGTGCTTTCACTTTGTGCTCTCACATCCTGTTGCTTCCACTATTTGAAAACGAAAAGGTTTGTTAAAATGTGTGATACAGGCATAAGTAAAACAGGTATTGAAATATAAGAAAGAGTAGCTGGGGAAGACTTTACAGAATAAGCAGGATTAAAACTCGACCCTGCTATAAATAATCTGCTGTTATAACTATAGTAAAGTTTTGAATAGAAACATAACATTTTACATCTGCAATGCAAAGTCACCAGAATGAATGTCTTGATTCTCTACGACACAGGTTACATTTGTCAATATGTCTTTCTCCCCTCTTAGATTAAATGATCCTAGAAGGCCAGGGTTGTGTTTCAATCATCTTTGTTTCCATGGCAGCATTTCACATTGCCCCCTTTTCCAGGGTGTGGATTCTGAATACTTTGGCTTTAAAATAATTAGTCTCATTCAGTAACTATGGATACTCTTCCATTTGATTTCCACCACCTGACTTGTATACAGTTGATGCTCAGTACATAGTTGATGAAGGAACAAATAAATCCAGAATAATTAAATGATGGGAGATGGATACATTAATTGCCCTTCTTTAAAACACACAGGATGCAAAGCTCAGGGAGAAAAAGAGTAAGATGGGAAGGGAATCACTACCTGTGGGGAAAAAAGGCAAGTGAAGAATTATGGCAGATTCTGTGGGCGAGAAGACCATGAAAGATGATGACTAGGCAGTATTCAGTCAAAAGGTCAAAGATAATAAAACTCAAAAAGGGAATATAATATATACAAACCTTTGTAATTGCTAGGGAGCTAATTTATAAATATAAGCATAAACAATGCATTGTCATTAGCATATTAATATAATTAAAGATGTTATTGTTGATGGTCAGTAACATGCCATCAACAATGACAAATGCTTAATACTGAACAAATACAAATATCCAGAAAAAATAGCCTCAGAGAAGTATGCATTATTGTTACAAAACAGCATGTTACTTAAAAAGCATTTCAGCAAAGAGAATTTGGCCATTGACTCACTATGAGACTGAATTTTTTTTTAAGTATTAAAGAAATGAGCCCTATGTAGCAGTCCCATTTTCAAAGCCAATCAAGGGAGGGTTGAGTGATATTATCTAGAGTTTGGCATAACACAACTTCACAACACAGCATTTCACTTTACATTATGCAGTAAAATAGCATCTCGTATTGTATAAATTGAATTCACTTTCAGAAGCTATAACCTGGTGAACCTGGGTTATTGAACTGAGATTTCTTGCTTTATCTTTGAATTTTTCAGTGTTAAAAAACATGGCATCATTAAATGTAAGAATGAACTTTTCTTAATACTTAGAATGGTTGTCATATACCAATAATAAAATAATACACATGTTGTAGCTAAAGTTTGACAGTAGGCTAATAATAATACTGGCAGATTGACCAACTCGAATTCGCTCTGTCACAAGCTCAAGAAAAAACAAACTAGTTAAAATGTAAGCATTTTTTTGGCAAGTATTTTCTAACGAAAGTGACAATTTGTCACTTAGGGTGATTTCTTGTGTTGGGTTTGTATGGAACAACCAATAGTCTTCATATTTTCCTGTGGAGCTTTAGTTGAAATACACATTAGAACATGGATAAGTTTAAGTAACTTTTGGTCCTTTGATAGCCTTGTGATGGAAATAGTTCTTAAGGTACTGTGCATAAAACTTTCTGTGTACAATTATGCACATCAAACCTTGATTCTTGACTTTATTTAAATGAATAAAGAGAAAGGAAATAATATTCCAAGTAAGACTAGATATTACCATGTTGGACATTATAATTATAATGACATTATAATTGATTTACTGGGCTGCAAATCAATATTATGTTTTTAAAATGGCAACATAAATGTTGGTCCTAAGGCTTTGGAATTTTAAAACTGTTTTCTTTATTGTAATAAAATCTTACATTAAGTGGAGATAGATAATTGTTAAGTGCGACTTTAAGGCATAATAAGAGAATAATATGTTTATCGCTTCCAAGTCTACAAAATTATCGCAACTAATCAAGTGTTATCTAAGAAGATTCCTCTTCCAATGCATTGATAAAACTATATAATCAATGAAAAGAGTCATTTCAGCATTCCTTGAACAATTGATCCTCTAAGAAGGGTTATGAGTTAGCTTTGGCACTGGGTGCAGGAGCTGCAAGAGTGAGTAAGAGCCAGCAGGTTCTCCTTGAGGAGACTCACAGCCTGTGGTCAAAGAGGAAGCAGTAGACAGATAGGCAAACAGCCGTCTCTAATGAAGTTGGCAAGAATGATCATGGTGCTTGGGGAATTACATGAGGGAGGGATTCCTTTTGCCTGGGGCACTCCAGAGGCTTCACAGAGGAGGTAATGGGTCACATCTGAGCTGTGCTATGCAGAATGAACTGGAGTTCAGATGTTAGAAAGGAAGGATAAAGTAACAAGTAATGAAATTTAAAATAAAGGAAGCAACATGACCGGCATTAGCAGGGTGCGAAATGTTACTCTGGGAAATGGCAAAGAGTTGCATGGAAGTAGGGCAGGTTCTAGTCACTGTTTCTCTCACCGGGTTGAGAGAAAAGGGCAGTAATAGAAGATGAAATTGCAACATTAGGTTAGGCAACCATCCAAGTTGTGCATGTACAAAAGAGCACTTCCAAAATATTTGAGAACAGTTTGTTATCTGAGGGAGAAAATACTGTTTTCAAGCTTTTAAACCTAAATTGCTTCATAAGACCTCCTATTCGGAGAAGGATCACAAATGTGAACTGCAGTTGTGTGTTTCTCTTGACGATTTATAAATTTCCAATTTATGAAGCCTAAAGTATAAACATATGAATGCTTCTGAAAGGTGGCTAACCACCATCTCTACTCTCTGTCTTCCTTCAGAGACTGAAAGCCTTCTCAACAAATGGGAACCTTTTAATATTTCAATAATTTTATTCTGTAGGCAGAGGGAGACAGGGTTTAAAGGAAAAGTCACTGTTATCTGAAGTCAGGTGCCAGGTAGCTGTGTGACTTTGACAAAACCAGTTTTCTTCTTTGGGTCTCAGTTCCCTCACCCGTAAAATGAGAAAAATTGTATTAGATAGTCTTTTAAGGTTCTTCTCTTTCTAGGTTTAGCACTTAAACATTTAGGACTCTGTGTAAAGACCAATTTGTATGTCCAAACAAATGACACTGGCCTTATATATAATTCAGGTCAGCAGAATTTGACAAAAGATTCAATCCATTAGTGGAAGAAAATGGTGTCTGAAATTATCCATATTCATTTATATTTCACAAGTACACAGATTTGCATTTAGAACATGCTGAGAAATGGCAATTATCAAAACATTAGAGGAACATTAGAGGTTTGGGTGAAGTAGAGTGGAAGAACAGGAGAGTAAGTTCAGCTCTGCATATATTGACACTAAATCCTATTAGTGGAAACACCTAATAAACACTTGGAAGTGTGATTCTGAAACTCAAAAATATTTTACTCTGGAAACAAATTTGAGAGTCATTCTGCAAGGGGTTACTGAGGCAGTGGGAGTGAATGAGGAGATCTTGAGGAAAATATGCAGTCTTGAAAGACAAGGCAAGGGAGAAGCAAAAGAAGACGAGAGGCAGGAAGACCAGAAGAGAATGTGCTGGGAGGCTCTTGGGCAATGGTATTGGTCATGGGGTCAATCCTGTCACATGCTACACATAGGCCAAGGAAGAGAAGGAATTTTTGGACGTTGCAATTCCAGAAGACCAGAGAAAAATCTTCTATAAATGTTTCAGTGGAAAATGGGAAAACAAGATTGCAGAAGGCTGGGGACTTATTTTAATTTTTACTCAGAATCCATGTTGTATTTAGACATAATGAAGGATTGTCTGGCTATTATAAACAGTATATTCATAATGGCAGATTTTTAAGTAAATGGGAATATATTCCAATCATCACAGATTTTTAGTAAAAAGCTATATAAATAATAGCAAAATACTAACTAGAGGTGCAAATTTGAGCATCTTTTCCCTCAGCATTTTACTTCTGAAGGCAATTGATGTATGGAAATAATTATGTACAAGAGTATTCACTGAAGCATCATTTTACTAAGTTGGAAACGACATAAATGCCCATAAATAAGGGAAAGGTTAGATTGAATACGATAAAATATGAATGACATTGCACAAAATATTTAGTGGCATGGGGAGAAGAATAAGGTATTATATATATATATATATTACTTTACAAAAAGAAAATCACAATATCAAACAGAATATCCAGAATAATTGACTAATTTTGTTTAACGAAACCATGAAAAATTACATGCACAGAGAAAAGACTGGAAGGAAATGCACTAAATATAAGGGTAGTTGCTCTAAACAGTAATATTGTGGTTGGCCTTTATTTTATTCTTTGTACTTTTTTATTTTTTAATTTCATATAAAATATATATTATACTTATTAGTAGGACAAAATTTAGTAACTCCTAATTTTAAAAGACCAACAGAGGGGACAAGAGAAATAAAACATTAGATTTTTTTCCTTAACAACACACACATGCTGTTGTACACATACATGCGCATGTGCACGTGCGTGCACACACACACACACCCACCCCTTCTTTTATCTTAGAAGAGGTAGAAATACACTCTATTTGCTGCTATGAAAATTGGGCAGACCCAGCCCTATATCCTCTTGGTTTGGTGAATAAGTGACTTCAGAGCAAAAATAGACTTGACAATTGTTTAAAACTAATGCTGTTTAAATGTGCTTTTAATAGTACTCAAATGGAAAATACATGAAATAGGTAAATACTAGAAGTTGGTAAAATCTCTCTTCAGAAATTCCAACTGATAATTATTTCAGACATTTAAATAATGAGTTTTCAGTGACTCTATTATCTAAAAACTGTGTGCCCTGATTTAACCTAAGTGAGACAAGGATAGAGCTATACAATAATAGATTTCATAAAATGGTCCAACTTAGCAAGTCATGAAACTACCTATCAGTCTTTGAAAAATTTCTTAATGCCTTTATTCATACACCCATCCGAGAATTATTTTAAGGTTTCATTTAAAACCTGTGCCTTAACTTCCTTTATGTTCAGCTCATGATAAACAGGAATAAGATTAAGTTATATCTTCATAATTAATTTATTTGGTACTAAGTAGGAAATCTCAAGACCTATAGAGTTGTATAAATTCTCATTGACCTTAATTACATCTAAATGAGCTAAGCTGCACGGCTGTAGAGCACTGATGTGGAGAGAAGGTGTCAAAATAGGACAGTCTCCAAAATTAGGTAGTATATTCCAAAAGGTTTATAAACTAGACAAAAATGAAATAAAGACATTATGCCAACTCTGAATACAGAATATATTAAAGAGATTTTAAGAACAACTCTATCTGTATATACACACAAAATGCTTTTACATAATGCCCCAAGATCGAAATAATAAGCCTAGGTTGATGGAAGGGAAATATTATTTAATTTAGCATGAAATATATTTTCTCTGCTCCCATTTTCTGATTCTAAGGTATCAAATGGAAAGAGGCATTTCTGGCAAGTGTCTCAAACTATCCCCAAGCACCACCAGGCACCATTCAGAAGACATCCTCAGCTTCATACAGAAGAGCAAGTAGATTTGTCAGCAGTGGTGGTAATAGAGTAGATGGGGTTGGGGTTTTGTGGTGAGAACATTCAGTATATGGAACCTATGCAGAAGTGGCATCTTTTAAACGTCTGTAAGCAGATATTCTGTCAGACCTTGAACATGAACCACAGTTACTTTAAAAATGATCGAGCGAATTTTAGTATTTCAACATTTCATCTTTGCAGCTGGGACACAGTCCAATGCTTTGTATGAGGATGAGGCATTATAGTTCCAAGATGGATAGAAATTTCAGGGAGGCAAGTCTATTGATGGAAGTGGGTAGGGTGACTGCCAGTTCCAGGGAGCAGAATGGAGCAGAATGGACTCTATAGGTTGGGTAAAAGTGAGCATGGATTTCTGCTGCACGAGGTATGAACTGGCCAATATGTGGTGACAGTGAAGGTCTGAAGAAATAACATCAAGGGAGTTGCTGACAAGGTATAACATGGTCTGAAATGAAGTGAGTATGTTGGAACAATGAAGATTAGCTAGTGGAATTCCAAAGGAGGGATGCAAATGATTCCTATAGACAATGGTATGATGAAGTGGGGGTGCCATAGGATAGGTGAATGAGGCAGTGATACGGCAAGCCAGGGCTGATACCAAAAATGCAGAAGGTATCTATGATGAAAGAGGAAATTGGTTTAGGGTTACATACTAAATACATACAATTTATGTTACATAAATGACTGGAAAATAAATATTGAAACTTAATTTAATAAAATGTGTTAGCACTATATAAATTATTTATATGAAATCATTATATTCCAGGGCCTATTATGGTCAAGCAAAGTGTTTTATTCTCTGTAGGTTTCTTAAGTTACAGTAATTACAGTTCATGATGTTAAGTTCTAAAACACTTTTTTGCCTCCTAAATAATTCTAAACTTGTGAGAATCAAAGGAAGTAATAGTTGTAAAGCATTGAATGTCTATGTCCCTCCGAAATCCATGTGGAATCGTAATCCCCATTGTGGTAGTATTAAGAGGTTGGGGCCTTTTGGGAAGTGATTAAGTCATAAAGGCTCCACCTTTGTGAATGGAATACATGTGCTGTAAAAGAGGCTTTGTAGAGTGCCTGGATCTTTCATCTCTCCTGCCATGTGAGGTCACAGTGTATGTCCCTTTACCCTCTTATGCCAAGTGAGGACACCAAAGGTGTGATTGATAAGAAACAGGCCTTCACCAGAAACTGAATCTCATGGCACCTTGATCTTGGACTTCCCAGCCCCTAGAACTGTGAGAAATAAATTTCTGCTGCTTAAAAATTACATAGTCTAAGAATTTTGTTATAATAGCATGAATGGACTAAGACAGGTGGTCACCAAAAACCTCCAAATATATCCTCATTTTTCTTGCAAATAAAGGACAAAATCCTAACAAAAGAAAATAACAAGATCAGGAAGTATAAATCCATTCTCTAGTGTTTCTGATAAGTAACTAAATAAAGCTGCATTGAGGAAGAACCAGAGTGAAGATTTTGCTATCATCTAATTTCCTGAGTTACATATAACTGAAAGACTATTATTTTATTTTGAAGCAAATTAAATAAAGACTCCTGAAGTAATCCATTCTTGCTACTGACAATCCATAAAATAAAACCATTTTCTAGAAAAAAATTATTCATTGCCTCTGCTCTGAGCTGTTCACTCATGATTGACAGGTGTGTGGGGGAGCAGGGGGGAAGGAATTCACATTCACAGACCTCTCTGATAACCTTCCCTGAGCTGCCTTTATCCCCTTCTCCAAAAGTTTATTAATCACTCCCTCTTTAGTGCCACATCTACAATCTTTTACTTAGTAACTATAATAATATTCTACTATACACTACTTATTTTCATGTTTGTTTCCAATCGAAGACCATGAGTTATTTGAGAGCAAAACCAAGTCTTATTCTTCCAATGTTTCCAAACTATTGCACAATATGTAGTACATGAAAGGTGTGCTTAATAAGTGCTGAGTCATTTACATGTATTATTTTGTTGAAACAATTATCCTGGGGGACAGATATTACTGTGCTTATTTTAATGATTAAGAAATAGGATTCAATAAGTTATATAAATTGTCTATAGCCACATGGACTTCAGTAGTAGAGTTTAGATTCAACACTTTTACATTTTACCCATTCTAAAGTGAATTTTTCTTTTCATACTTAAAAAACTCTGAAACTGGGATGTTTTCCCATTGATGGCAAGTTTTCATTGCTGCCTTTCAGGTAACAGTTGTGACATGGTTCTCATTTTTGTGTATTTGAGGACCTAGTCATGGCTCTCCACATTGTTTTCACTCCATTTGAGTTAAGGGTATGCTTGGAGTTGCACCTGATTGAGCTTAACTGTTGTTTACAATGTCTGTCAAGGGAGAATTTCTTGAGCCCAGGTGTTTGGGGCTGCGGTGAGCTATCATTTATGGAATGTGCTTAACATAAAGCCCGGTACATAGTAAATGAGAAGAAATGAAGGTAGTAGTAATAGTGAACATAGGAATAGTAGTAGTTGTGATAATTATATTATTTTTGTCTTTGCTGACAAACAGCAAGTAAGGTCTGAATACTGCAATAAACAGGAGGTTAGCAAGATATTGTCCCTGCCAAAATGATAATAAATTGCCTGGAAATTAGGAAGTTCATTATAGATAGTTAGGCTATACATAAACTCAGTAAATGTTGATCAGCCTGAAATTTTCAGAAGGTGAATTACTGCACATGCAATGTTTCCAGATATGTATCTGCATTTAAAAAAAATCTAAGTTCTAGTGTCTTGGCCCCTCATCTAACTTTTAAAAGAATTCCAGATTAGTCCTAGCATACTAGAGTTCTAATAAGGATAGGTTCTGTTTTACAAACAACAAACAGGGATATTTTGTTTGCCAAAGGGAACCTTGGATAAATACTAATAAGAAAGGATGTCCTTGCTGAGCTCATACTAAGGGCAAGCCTGTGTTTTATAACTGGTGTGTAGCCCTTCAGAGAATTTACTGGCCTATGTTAATTAGTTCATATACACCGAGCTTGTGTGTGCGCACGCGCGCGCGTGTGTGTGTGTGTGTGTGTAAGGTGACACAGGACTAATAAGGACAATGAAGATTGGGATGGGGTAACATCATAACATCTCTGATCTAGTTTAAAGACACTAGGGAGAAATGAGTTAAGAAGAGAAGCTGAAAGAGCTGATCTCAGGAAAGATATCATTCCCTGAGATTGAGTCTGGGACTAAGCAATTTTTTTTCTTTTTAAGGGAAAGGGCCCAAGAGAGCTAAGCATTTTTTCAACCTTTGCAGAGAATCCAAGGCCACTTAAACATCTGGAAAACTGGCAGCCTTGGGATGAGTGAAAGGTAGCACCTTAAGCACACACCTTAGCAGTTTGATGTATACTATCAGAAAGAGCTGTGGTGAGGCTGCCTCAAGTAGAGGACATGGATAATGGGACACTCAAGTAGCACAGGAAGAACTGAGTTGAACTTGCCTAGGGAGTAGCACTGAAGAACCACCCTATTTATAGCATCCCAGAAACACTTGTAGGGGGTTGAGGTCCTCCTGATCAGATGAGTTCAGTATAAGCAGGCATTAAAGTGACCTAATTTGTCCTCACAGGATAGTGATGCCAGAGGACATTGGGGTACACTAGCTGTTTTGTTACTTTGGAGTTCCTGTTATTATTCAAACCTTTTTGAGTTTCTGTAGTTGTATGCCACAACGATTTAGGGTGGAGTTAGTCCAGGGCAGCACTGGCACCAATAAAGGGCTGTTTGTTGAAAGCCTGCTCATCATTTGCCTTTTTATTGCTACCAGAACAACAGCAACTAGAATCACTAAATCTAACACTTGAATAAAGGCTCTTCAGAGGGCTTTAACAGTGGCAATTACCAAACAGTCCACACCAACGGTTCTTGGCAGGAAGTGAAGAACAAGAAGTAAAGAATTACTCCATGAAGTGAAAAATTTGGGAAGTGCTTCAAATAGAAAATATGTAAATTTGCAAAATGGGAGGATCATCAGCACAAACAACTGTTCTCTTGAGAAATAAAAATCCAATAAACTTTAAGAATATACCCAGCCTCTTTCAGGAGCACTCTATTCAAAATGAAACCTTAAACCACACTGGGAGATAAACTGCATGCTTATCTGTATTGTTTGACTCAACCTACAATGGTTGAAATGAGATTTTTTTTTTCGCTTTTTCTGACAAAGGTCATATTGATTGAAAGTCCTATTTCATTGACACTTTCCATTTCTCTGGAAACGATCAGTTATCATAAGGATACACAGAGGGATATTGATTTCCTTCCATCCCTTCAATTTAATGTTTCAGTTCTGATGATCACTATGCCAAAATTTTACCTAGCAGTGCTGCCCATATCCTGGCCATGTCATTTAATTAACAAAACTGAAATACTTAGCTTGGCCATGTAATTTGAGTAACAAAAATGAGAAATGATTGTCAACAGTATTAAGCAAAGTTCATGAAATGAATTATTTTTGCATGATGACTTTGAAGAATAAGAAGGATTAGAAAAGAGAAAGAAAGGAAGAAAGTTGGAGTTGCACAGGTCAGAGGTAACGGATCAAAAGGTAAGGAGTACATAAGGTGTTCCAAGTTTAGTTGACAAATTGGACATAAATAAATCACTAGGACCAGATGGCCTTCACCCAAGAGTTTGGAAGGAACTCAAGGATGAAATTGTGGAGCTGTTGGCCAAATGTGGAAACTGTTGTTGCAAACAATCACCTTGTCAGAGTCCTGTGAGATGGCTGATGGGATTCCCATCTGTAAGAAGGACTCTAGAGAAAACCCTAGGAACAAGATATAGATCAGCAAGACTGGCTTTCCAGGCATGAAATGATGAAAAGAATAACAAAACAGGGTCAGTGCCACTGAATACCTTTATGTAACTCACTTACCAGGGTAAAAGCTGCATAGTTTGGGTAAAAAGAAATCATACCACCACTATGGCCTTACTGAGTTCTCTGAGGTAGTAAACAATAATTGTGTGGCCAAATTGTAGACATAATTTACTTTTCTTTTTAAGGGACTTTGAAAAGATTTACTTAAAATTGCTACTGAACAAAATATATCTGAGTTAGCATGAGATTACTTTCTGTCACATATAAAAACCTAACAATGAGAGACAATACAGAATTTGGTTGGGCATGCTGGCTCACGCCTGTAATCCCAGCACTTTGGGAGGCTAGGCAGGAGGATCATTTGAGCCCAGGAGTTCAAGACCAGCCTGGGAAACATGGTGAGACCCCATCTCTACCAAATAAAAACAATTAGCTGGGCATGGTGGTGAACACCTGTAGTCCCAGATACTCAGGAGGCTGAAGGGGGAGGATTGATTGAAGCTGAGAGATTGAGGCTACAGTGGGCCGTTACAGTGCCACTGCACTCCAGCCTAGGTGATCAAGTGAGACCCTGGTCTCAAAACAAAACCATAAACAAAAACACCACAGAGGTCATAAGGAACATTTTCCTTGGTGTATCCTATAGGAGTTGTGAGACAGTCTTATTTTCATAAATGGATTTGTGTAGAAATTTTAAATTTATATATCCTCCTAATTTCTAGCCAGCAAGGATATATCAATCCAAAATGCTGAAAGTGGGAAATTTCAAAATGATATTTGAATAGGAAGAAATATGTTGAGCCAATTTCAATGTGTATTTCAAAAGTAGACTTAAAACTTGCCTCTCAAGCAGGTTCTGGTAGTCACTGTAGTTTAAAGCTCCAACAGAACTGAAGATGCCATTAGGGAGAATGCCTTAAACAAATGAGGAGCAGCTGCAGGGCACAGGGCTTTGCATGCAGAATGGAGTAGGGATGAACTCACACAGAGTGCCTATACCTTGTGCCAGCTGAGGTACATGTGTATTCTCATTTGTCACACTGACTGTAGATGATATTATAAAACTTTGGATCCTATAATTAGCAATACTGTATTATACACTTAAAAATTGTAATAATAGATCTCAGGTTTAGTGGTTTTACAGTAACTTAAAAAGTCAATAGACCTGATGATTTAGAAAATATATATTTCTACAAAACAGGCAAACACTTGTTATAAGTGTTTTTCATGACAACATAAATCTTGCCTTAGTTCTTTTTACAAATATCAATTGACCTCATTATTTTCTCTCTCCTTAGGATAATTTTCTATTTTCTATTTCTGGAAGGTGAATGTAATATGTAAAGGCAAAAAAAAAAAAAAAATCTACTCACGTGACTGACATGCATTTTCTTCTGTTGCAGATGTAAGAGAATAAAGTGAAGAGAAATGAACTTTCTCAAAGTCATATTGCTTAGAGGGAGTAGAAATAAGATTAAAAACCAATGTCAGTTTGACACTAAATTCTGTGCTCTTGAAAGGTGGTCATTAATGTCTAATTATTTGATTTAAATTTATTCCCATTAAAAACCCTAGTCTTGCACAAAACAGACTCCTGCTTTTCTGATAGTATTGTTCCAGCTGTTACTACTCAGTCATCTTAGTCTCATACTTTTTGCTTTCCCAAAGAATCATTAACCATTTCCAAGTTAAGCTTCCTTTAGGTCAATTCTGAGAGCTGAAAAAGTAAACAGGTTCAACAAAGATATAAACAATTAGTTTCCCACCTATTGTTATTATTTATTAAAATAAATTAAAAAACATTTTTGTTTTGTTTTGAATCAGAATGGAATTTCAGAAAATGTTCATGATATGGTTTGGCTGTGTCTCCACCCAAATCTCAACTTGAATTGTAACTCCTACAATTCCCATGTATTATGGGAGGAATTTGGTGGGAGGTGATCAAATTATAGAGGCAGGTCTTTCCTGTGATCTTCTCGTGATAGTGAATGAGCCTCATGAGATCTGATGGTTTTAAAAAATGGGAGTTTGCTTGCACAAGCTCTCTCTTTGCCTGACGCCACCTACGTAAGATGTGACTTGCTCCTTCTTGCCTTCCACCATGATTGTGAGGCTTCCCTAGCCATGTGGAACTGTAAGTCCAATTAAACCTCTTTCTTTTGTAAATTGCCCAGTCTCAGGAATGATTTCTTAAAGTCTTTATCAGCAGCATGAAAACAGACTAATACAGTAAATTGGTACTGAGGGTGGAGTGTGACTAAGAAGATACCTGAACATGTGGAAGCAACTTTGGAATTGCATAACAGGCAGAGGTTGGAACAGTTTGGAAGACTCAGAAGAAGACAGGAAAATGTGGGAAAGTTTGGAATTTCCTAGAGACTTGTTGAATGTCTTTGACCAAAAGCCTGATCATGACAGGGACAATGAGGTCCAGGCTGAGGTGGTCTCATATGGATATAAGGAACTTATTGGGAATTGGAGAGTAAAGGTGACTCTTGTTATGTTTTACCAAAGAGACTACTGGCGTTTTGGCCCTGCCCTAGGGATTTGTAGAGTTTTGAATTTGAGAGAGATGATTTAGGATATCTGGCAGAAAAAATTTCTAAGCAGCAAATCATTCAAGAGGTGACTTGGATGCTATTAAATACATTCAGTTTTATAAGGGAAGCAGAGCATAAGGGTTCCGAAAATTTGCAGCCTCACAATGTAATAGAAAAGAAAAACCCATTTTCTGAGGAGAAATTGAAGCCAGCTGCAGAAACTTGCACAAGTAACAAGGAGCCAAATGTTAATCCACAAGATAATGGGGAAAATGTCTCCAGGGCATGTCAGAGGTATTCATGGCAGCCCCTCCCATCACAGGTATGGAGGCCTAGGAGAAAACGGTTTTGTGGGCCAGGCCAAGGGTCCCCGTGCTGTGTGCAGTCTAGATACTTGGTGCCCTGTGTCCCAGCCACTCTAGCGTGACTAAAAGCAGCCAATGTACAGATCAGGCTGTTGCCTCAGAGGATGGAAGCCCCAAACCTTGGCAGCTTCTATGTGGTGTTGAGCCTGCAGGTACACAGAAGTCAAGAATTGAGGTTTGGGAACCTCTGCTGCCTAGATTTCAGAAGATATATGGAAACGCCTGGATGCCCAGGTACAAGTTTGCTGCAGAGGGGGGGCCCTCATAGAGAACCTCTGCTAGGGTAGTGCGGAAGGGAAATATGGGGTTGGAGTCCCCCACACAGAGTCCTTATTAAGGCACCAACTAGTGGAGCAGTGAGAAAAGGGCCACCATCCTCCAGACCCCAGAATGGTAGATTCATGAGAGCTTGCACCATGCGCCTGGAAAAGTTGCAGACACTCAACACCAGCCCATTAAAGCAGACAGGAGGGAGGCTGTACCCTACAAAGCCACAGGGGTAGAGCTGCCCAAGACCGTGTGAACCCACCTCTTGCATCAGCATGACCTGGAATGTGAGACATGGAGTGAAAGGAGATCATCTTGGAGCTTTAAGATTTGAATACCCTGCTGGAATTTGGACTTGCATGGGGTCTGTAGCCCCTTTGTTTTGGCCAATTTCTCCCATTTGGAATGGCTGAATTTACCCAATGCCTGTACCCCCACTATATCTAGGAAGTAACTAATTTGCTTTTGATTTTACAGGCTTATAGGCAGAAGGGACTTGCCTTGTTTCAATAAGACTTTGGACTATAGACTTTTGAGTTAATGTTGAGATGAGTTAAGACTTTAGGGGACTGTTGGGAAGGGATGATTGGTTTTGAAATGTGAGGACATGAGATTTGGGACGGGCCAGGGGCAGGATGATTTGTCTTTGTCACCACCCAAATCTCATCTTGAATTGTAACTCCCATAATTCCCATGTGTCATAGGAGGAACCTGATTGGAGGTGATTGAATTATGGGGGCGGGTCTTTGCTGTTCTCATGACAGTGAATGAGTCTCACGAGATCTGATGGTTTTAAAAAGTGGGAGTTTGCCTGCACAAGCTCTCTCTTTGCCTGACATCATTCATGTAAGATGTGACTTGCTCCTTGCCTTCCACCATGATTGTGAGGCTTCCCCAGCCACGTGGAACTGTAAGTCCCATTAAACCTCTTTCTTTTGTAAATTGCCCAGTCTTGGGTATGTCTTTATCAGCAGCATGAGAACAGACTAATACAGTTCAGTTCAAATTGAAAGATATGGAAACACAGGCATAGGGAAAATGTGTTTGCTTGAGGTCACAGAGCTTATACCTGGTAGAGTTGGAAATGGTAGGAGGAGCTAGACATCTGTATGCACTCACTGTTGGTCCTTTTCTAAGGATTGGTCTGCTGATATATAGGGTAAGACTCTGTAAGGCCTAGAAGAGATCAGCTGCTACAGAGATAAGAGATGAATGGTGAAACCAAAGTCTGTATAGTGCTAGAAGATTTTGTAGTCCTAGCTCAGTCAGAATGGAGAAACCTCACAAAGTTTCTTGGGCAATAAAGGTATTTGAGATGTTAGAAAGGCCACAGCTTAGAAATAAGAATGATTCCTTAAAGTAAGAGGCATATCATTGGGTTAAGTTCAAAGTCAAAATATACTGCCCTAGCAAATAAATAATTCCAAATCTGACAGGGTCAATAATCTGCTAGTAGTTTAACTCCCTGCCAGAACAAACTGAGCACTCTTTAAAGAAAAATAATATACCAATTCACAGTATAATTTTAAGAAGTGAAAAAAAATCCAAAATTGTGACCTGTAGTTAAGAGAAAAATCAGTCAACAGACATTAACCCCAAAATGATTATAAGTTAGAATTAGCAGACGAGAACTTTAAAGTAGCTTGACTACATTAAGGAAAGTATGACCATAATGAATGAACAAATGAGGAATCACAGAAGAGCAACAAAAGTTGTAAAAAGGAACAAATGTAATTCAGAACTAAAAATTATAATATTCAAAATGAAAAATTCATGAAATTACATTAGGATGAAGATAGAATAAAAAGGGCCAATGAATGTATAGACAAATCATTTCAATTACACAGAGAAAAACAATTTTAAGAAATGAACAGACTTCAATGGTCTGTGAGAAAATATAAAGTAATCTACCACACATGTAATTGAAGCTCCAGAAGGTAAGGAGAGAATGTTCCTTAACAATCCAAATTTGGTGGAAAACATACTTAAGAGATTCAAAAGCTCATCGGATCCCAGACAGGATTAATATAAAGAAAACCTAACCTAGGCACATGATGATTGAACTAATGAAAATCAAATATAAGGAGAAATTTTGAAAGGAGCCAGAGAAAAGCAACATATTACATACACATAAAAACAAATAATGGAGTTTGTATGTGTGCAGATGTAATACGTATGACAACAATAGCACAAAAGACATGCGGGTGGCAAGTAGAACTCTACTGTTTCAATGCTCTAACATTTTACATGAAATAATACAACATTAACTCTAAATTGTGGCAAGTTAAGGATGTATATTGTAATCTTTAGAGTAACCACTAAAAACAAATGACAAAAGCCATAGCTAAAAATTCAATTAAAAGAGGAATTCAAATTCAAGAGAGCAGAAATAAAGGAAAAAAGAAATAAAAAACTAATGGGGCAAATAGAAATAACAAAATAATAGATCTAATTCCAACCACATCAGTAATTATATTAAATGCAAATGGACTAAATATTTTAATTAAAAACCCAATATTACCAGGCTTGATGAAAAGGCAATCCAATTATATGCTGAGTATAAGAAGCACACTTTAAATGTAAAGACAAAGATAAACTGAAAGTAAAAGGATAGAAAAAGACAAGTCATGCAAACAGCAAAAGAAAGCCATATTGATAAGGGACAAACTATGCATTAAGACAAGAACTGCTACTAGCGACAATGAGGAATATTTCATGATGATGAAAAGCTGGATTCATCACAATTATGCATTTGTACATGCCTTATATCATGACGGCATGACCCAAAATGAATAGAATCACAGTCAGACAAATGTACAATCATAGTGAGAGATTTTAATACCACTGTTTCAGTAACTGATAGAAAAGACAAAAAAAATCAGCCAGAATATGAATCTGAACAAGCTAAATGAAAGGAAGCTTACATTTATTCTATTCTTTTAAAATTTAATTTATATAAACTTCCAAATTATATCCTATTTCCAATCTCTCTGTATTAGCTGTATAATCATATCTACAATGTTTTTACACAACTTTTGATTAATGAGTACTGTATTTTGTGTCTGTCAGTGGTTTAAGACTCCTGAAAAAGAATTATAAACTGGGCTGGTCTAGGCCAAAAGACAACTGTGAGGTAGGAAAAATCTGTCTCCACTCCATGGGAATTTTTTATCCTATGCCATCTCCTATGAACTTCCAGACACAACCCAAACGTGTAAATGAGAAGTTCTCAGAGCCCTCCTTTTATTCCCAGAAAACAGCCATGCATTGTAACAGAGTCTTCTGTAATTATATTTAATGATTATTTAGCTCCTATTTAACAAAACGTTAAATCTAATAATGAGCACTTCAGGCCAGGACAGAAAAGAGGTCAAGTTTATGGAAAGCCAGTGAAGTTGATGTTGCTATGGAGGAATTGGGAAAAGGGTAAGAGATGGTAGAAGAAGGTGGGAGCAGGTTCTGGTACTCTCCTTAAACTATATATGCTTCTTTATAAATACGAAGGCATTATTTGAAAACATGCTTTTAAAAAGGAATAAATGCAGATAACATATAAAATTTGTTAAATGCAAATGTTTATCTTGAAAATAAAAATCTTTGCTCATCCTTGTTCCAGTTATGAATTGACCTTATTAACTATCCTGTTAGGATAATTTTAGTGTCTTGGAGCTAGAAAGTGAAGATAAAAATATTTAAAAATTGACACATAATTTCCTTCACAAATTGGACTTTTCATGGTTTGTCAAAAAGAATATTTTAAAAATTCATGCTAGAGTCCTCCATCTCCAGGTCCTCATCCCTGAATACCTACAAACACATGCAGCCCATTTACGGCTGGTGCTGTTACTTGCTTACTGCCCGCCATGCCCAAGCACAGAGACCCTATGAAAAGGCTGACTTGGCCTCTCACCTTCCATTGGAATTACCTCTGGTTTCTAGCTCATTAGTTTCACACCTACATTTCTCTTCTCTTCATAGGCTCAATTGTAGGACAAAAACTCACCAATGCTGTAGGTCACTGCCTATCAGACTGCTAAGCTATTTTCCAAGGGACAAGTGAGTCAAGCTTCAGAGACACAGTAGCCTAGTTCAGCTTGTGGATCTCCACATTTCTGGGACAGGGAAGCACACTCCTGTATACACATTTACCGTATAGTGTAATGGCAGATATAATGCTGTGTTACTAACAAAAAGTTAGTGACTAAAGTGCAGAAGTATTAAGGTAGCACTTCAAAGCACAATTATCATCATAAAGTATCTAGACTGTCTTCCAAATAAAAGACATGAACTTTACTATTGGTTTCTCTAATGAGTACAGGTGGGAGGCCATCCTGTTTCAAGATATAAAGTGGGAAAAGGTATTCAAAACCCACAAGCAGCTGCAAAACTGTTTATATTAATAAATCGCCACATTGTTTTTTTATAACTGACCCAAACATCATCAAAACTCCCATCTCCTCCTCATTGTTTTCTCTGGTCCTTGTTTGGTGCTATTCCTGACAGATTTTTCTTTTCTCCTTTTCTGATACACACTTTTAGGCTATTCCAAACACTTGTGAGATGGCTTCCTGGGGTGAGAGGTAGGCTGAGGAGGGCTTAGAGGCGGGGCTTTCAGAAGACAGTAGGGGAGGTAGAATTTTTCCACTGAAAACTCCGGTGGAAAAAATGGATTTCGTTCTTTTATTTATTTTTTCCCTATGAGAAGCTAATAGATTGATAAAGGGATTAAACCCACAGCCTTGGCCTCATTTGCACCATACAGTTTAAAAAATTAGAATAAATATATACCTTTTTTTCTCTAACTGCTGCTATACTGCTATTTTCTTAGTAATTTAAATGCCATTGTTCAAGACATTGTTTTCAAAAGGCACAAAAAAGAAGGCTTTTTCTTTTTAATAATGGTGACTATATCTAATAATAATACTTAATAATCTAAATAAAATATAATTTTATTTAGAAATAAGCAATAAGCTTTGTATATAACTTGCTATATGCCAGTATGTTTGTGTTTTACTCATATTTATTTTGACCTCATGAGTACCCAAAGATGTAGGTATTATAAGTATTCTCATTTTTGTAGATCAGGAAATCAAGGCATTGAGAGGTTAAGTAATTTGCCCAAGGCCACATGGCTAGTATAGTGATGGAGTTGGGATCTGAATCAGGCATTTCGGATCCAGAATCCCTTTTCCTAACCACTGTGTCACACTGCCCTTCTTAAGACATGCTCTAGAGTGGCATTTCCCACACATTAATGTGTGTATGAATCATCTGGCTATCTTGTTAAAATGCAAATGCAGATTCCAATTCCATATTCAGCATTCTGGGGTGAGGCCTGAGATTCTGCATTTTTAACAGGTTCCCAGGTGATTCTGGTCATTGAGCTACAATTTGAGAAAAATATTACAATGCTCAAACAGTATTACTGTCTGTTCTGGAAAAGCTTTTTTTAAAAAAATAAGAGGGGGCCAGGATTGATGAAAGACAACTACTTAGGAATTAAAAACCTGCATGTAAATATGCATATGTATTGTACAGCTAAAAAATTCTAAAATTTTACTTTAAGTAGGCTTAATACAATCATAAAATTACCTTAGATGTCTGAGTGCAATTCTAATTTAAAAAGTTAAGAAGTATTCCAGGAAACTTATTAAAAATAGAGAAAAACACCCCTCCATTTCTGAATATACTTAGTTTTCAAGTTTTCAGGTTTTAATTATAAACCATTTCTTCTGATAATGAAATCAGTTCATTACTTTCTCTCATATTTGATGAAAGTAATAGTATCCTTCAACACCCTTTAAACAGTTGTTATATGGGGAAACCCCACAGATAAGGCTGGAAGTGGACAAAAGGGAAACTTGGTAACTTTCTGAGCTGGCAGCAACATGCCCCCAAAAGTGTAGTAATTTGTCTATTTCCTGAGATTCTCCCTAAGCAACCACTAGTCTTTTAGCTCTTGAAATCTTTAGGCCTTCGAATTCACTGTTAAAATACAAATAATGTGTTTACAGTTAACACCGCAAAGGCATGGCTTTCCAACCAGGATCCCTCGTTGACTCAATTTAAGTCCAACAGGAGGGGTTACTAGTGAAAGGCAGAAATTCCTGAGAGAAAGTCCCATCAAGTTCAATGTGTCAGACTTATAATTTTGCACAGGTTCGCCTGAGCATATATTATTTAATTCACTTCCCAGAGACAGGTATTATAGACTTACAGCTTCTCTATGAGCTGAAGTGCCTGTTGGAATCAGTGAGGTAGGCTGTGTGTGTGTGTGTGTGCGCTTTAAGCAAAAGAAAACACCTACTTGGTTTATGAATACCTGTATTACATTCCCTGCTGATTCAATGAACTTTTGATTAGCCTCCATGATTACTAACTTCATTTAGGAAAATATGTATGTGAGTGGTTCAGTAATTATTTGAGACACTTGCAGACAGGAGGACTTTCAAAGGCTGACTAAAGGTGTGAAGGCAGATCACAGCTTGTCCACTTTCTTTTGACTTTCTTTAGAGCTAATACCTGTTAATTAGAGAGAGCAAGCAAAGCAGTGGTTGGTAACTCACTTTTAAAATTCAATATGATTATCCTATGGAAGCAGACTGTCCTTTCTCAAAGGCTAAAGGAAAGCAGTTCTGACAATTTCTTGGGTATTTTATTGGCTTTGCAAATCACATTAGCAGTTTTACATGTAGGTGTTTAATCAGAAGCTTATTCCAAAAGTGTTTATGCAACTGGTCAGTCAAAAGCAAGAGAAACATAGTCTTGGAAGAAAAAGAAAATGCAGATAGTAAATGACAAAGTTGATCCCAGAATCTATGGCAACTATCAATGCCATGACCTGGAGACTCTCAGCATGTAGCTTGCATTTTGTTGTGACCTGAAACATTATGTGTCTTAAAGTGCGTTCTCATAATGTAAAGCTGATGGATTGAGTGCATATATTCACTTAAATTTGTAAGCAGACTAGCAGTGTTTTTTTTTTTTTTTTTGAAGGTGTCTTGTAAATAATACTAGGAGGAGAAAATAGACATAGGTAAAAGCTAAAATCCATAAGGAAATTACCAAAGATTCCATGAAATAGAGTTTTGGCATCATGTAGATAAAATTTTTAAATAGCTAAGTGAACTTTCCTATTTCCCACGGACTGTAGCCAATTTTCAAGACCATCAAATAAGAATTATATCAAATCTTAAGCATTCAAATACTTAAAGAAAAGCATAACTGAAATAAAATTGATTTTAAAAAATCAGGTAATTTCTTCAAACTACATGTGAGGCAGTAGGTTTTAATATTAAATTATTATTTTTTTAAATTTGACAGCAAATTTGGCTGAGCCCAGCTAGATATTCTGTACATCAGAACACATAACCCAGCACAGACCTTGCAAAAAAAAAAAAAAGTCAGGTAAAACTAGTTTTTCTCTTTGCCAAAAACAATTTATACTTGGCCTCGCAAAAACAGAAGCAAAATTTTGAAATTAATTGATGTTATTAACTTCTCTGATATTTAGATTGAAATAACTGTAAGGCTGTACAATTAAAACATTTTTCAGATTCTAGTTCTAACTATGCTTAAACATGCAGTAAACAAATGCTCCACACATTTCATATCTAGTCAGTGAAACCCATGTTTTGTCATGTTTAAGATTCTCAAGAATATAAGTGACGTGTGATTTTTTCAAATGTCCTAAAACATGTCTTTCTTCATTGTTGATTTGTGTGATAATTATGCCTTGTTGATTTCTTTTGAACAGAACATATTAGTATTTTGTATCTAATTAATAGATTTAATAATCAATCACCTCAGGTACAAATGAGAATTCCTCAAATGATAAACAGAGTTAATGTCTAAATAAAAACAATCTACCAGATTTATTCCAATTGTTTCTTGTATAATTTAATGACCTCCTATGAATATTTACTGTATTGTGCCATATAGTTTAAAAATTACACAACAAAATGGACTGAAAATACAGCTCATATTAAAAAAAAAAGGATAACCTACTTACTATGCATATATAAAGCACTCATTTTCATTATTAATGGTATTAGCAAGGGGGTTAAGTATAAAGAAAATGCGACAAATATCCGATATCAGATAATAGTAAAATCTCATTTTAGTGAGAAACTTTAATACATCTCCTAAGACTTCACCAACTATAACTAATAACGTATAAAATAACCCGGGTTGGTGTTTTATTTGCTTACAATTCCCATGTTTACTCTTTAGAGTAGCTGCTTATAAACAGCACAAAAGTCCAAAGATAGAAGGTGGTCAAAATAAGAATTACCATTATAAAGTCCAAAGTTTTTCTCTCTCACAGGACATCGAATAATCAGTGTTTTCCCTTACCATTAAAATCACACATCTGAGAGATATCTATTTCCTTCTTTTCTCTTAATAACCCAATTACAGCTTAACTGCCTAAGTAGTTTTAATGGATACATTTAGCATTGGACAGCTTTGGGGGAAATGAGTGGCTATTAAGTGTGTTTACTACTCCTCACTTGTATAAAATATACCTTTCAAGCATTTAAGGACACCTTCTAGTTGTTGTATTGCAGGATTTGGTGATTCAGTCATTGTTCATCTTATCTATATTCTTCTTGGTTTCATAGGTTTCAATTTGTTTCCTCTCAGCCTTCAAACTTCAGGACCAATCTTTCTATTGAAAACCCTTCCTATTTCTTTGTAATTTTAAATATTTCCTCCCCCGAATTTTCTCCATTTACATTCAGTGTAGTAAAGGATGTCCCAACTGGAACAGCATAAAGTGGTTTGTCTGAGTGACAGCATCTGGTGGTTTTGCAGGAAAGTGTATTTTCTGTTTTATTTTCAAGTCTTCTGGATGACATCAGCATTCCTGGGTTCTCTCAGCTGCAGAGACATCTGGCTTAAGAGTCAGTAGTGTAAGGTACAGAAAAGTACAAAATATTATTCAACGGGAGAGACAAAATTTTATTCTGATTCTCTTTTCACCAGTTTTAGAGCCAGAATATGATTGATTTAGATTCTATGCACACACAGTCCAACAATATAAAATGTGAGGATTTTTTATATTTTAGGCTTCCAGAGGGCCAACTATGATACAAATATAATCCTTAGCTAATCACTGAATGAATGATTGAATGAAGCGTTGTACCACAGTCTCGTCTAGCCAAATACTATGGTCAAGTGATCACTATGCCATAGGAGGAAAATATGTATTGATAAAAATATTCTTCCACGTTCTTTGCTTTTTGCTTCAGTTGTTTCCACATGCTCTCTTTTTTTCCCACATATAGATTCATAGATTAGATGATGCCAAGATCAAAGCCTAAGTACTTAGCTCTTTAATACTTGAGCAGATTTGGCTGAATTCAGGCAGATAATCTGTGCATTGGTAGAAATAGTTCTAGATCAGAACCATGGTATAGATCATCTCAATTAAACAAATTACAATGATTGTATAGAGAGGAGAACCTGGAAAACTGAATGAAAAGGTCTTATGGAGGAAAAATAGAACCATATACTCAAATTGAATGGCTACATAGAAGCCTTCAAGGGCATCAGGAAGTCGAAGTATGTGTCTAGCTTTTGGAGAAGAGATGACAGACTGCTGGGATAACTTACAACAGATAAAGAGATGGATGAAAACAGGGTAGGGGGTTCACTGGCTGGGGCAGCTCTCCCTGGCAAGGGAAAAAGAAACACTTCAGTTCCTCCCTCTTCTTCATAGGTGAAGGAACATTTCTCTAGTTTCTTATGGGAAGGGAATAAAAGAGGAGAGAAGGACAAACAGGGATGACTCTACTTTACTCCATCTCCTATATTATTCTTTTACCCTCACATAAAATGAGACAGTGGAATTTAGAGTAGGGCAATGAATAGGTTATTTTAGAACAGCATCAAGAAAGATAGTGGGATAGAAAGGGTAAAACTGAAAATGTTGGAAATACAGAAAAATTGGGGAAATGAATGGAAGTACAGATATATCAACTCTTGCAGAAGGAAAAATAAAGATAAGGAAAACAAGAAAATAATCTTTGAAGCAAAATGAAAATGCAAGGCTGAAATCTGACTGAAAGTCTACTCCATCCTATGAGGGAGTTGCTGGCTGGCTGGCTGGCTGGCTGGCCATTCTGTCACTCATTCCCTTAGGGCCCACTGCTTCCTATTCCCCTGCATGGACCAGACAAAGACCTAAACTCAATCCCTAAATGCCTCACAAGTTTAAGAGCTTGGATTCTGGAGTCTGCCTTGGGTTTTCATTCCAGATCTGCCACTTTGCCACCTGTGTCATCTTGGACAACTGATTTAACCTTTCTGTGCTTCAGTGTCCTGATCTATAAATGGGGGTAATCTAAAGCGCTTAGCACCTAGGAACAACAGGGAGAATTAAAAAGAGATAATGTGTTAAGAAGGCCTAGCACAGTTTCTAGCTTGTAATAAATGTTCACGAAATGCCAGTTAGCATTATTATGCTCTTTATTGAACAGATACACTTTAAGAAGAGTTGCTCTCTCACAAACCTTGAAATTAGTGGCATAGACACTTGGTCAGAAATTCAAGTTGTTAACCTCACTCTTCATTCCTGTGAAGGACACTGCCTTCCTTTACAGAGGACCAATGAATTTCAGTTGTGCCTGCTTCTCACCAGTGGACAGCTCTCTGCCAGTTTCCTCAAGATTTCCTTTTAGTCATCTCCAGCTGAGCCTACCCTGGTACATTCTGTGCTACTTTTAAAACTCCATAAGCCAAGAAAACAAAACACCCATAAGTGGGCTCACAAGCTGAGAACTGCAAGCAGAAGTGATTGGAACCCACATACCTGCAGGCACTAAAGCTGCAAACACCACCTTGTTCTAAAGTTGTGCCTGAGGTCACAGAAAATCCCAAGAAAGGCTCCTGTTTCAGCCATAAAGCTCCCAGCACTCACATTCATCCCCGGACACATTAGATACATTTGCCTCAACCAGCAGATTGAAAGTCTGGAGCCCGGAAAACAAACAACTCCTTGCTAAAGGCAAAATAAACAGATTTCTATTGGAAAGGGGATTTTTTTTTCTGAAATTTTCTGCTGTCCCTTGCCTAAAAACACATCCAAGTTGGTAGGTACAACAGAAAGATGAAAATGTACTTTCCTCGAGGGTTTTGCACATTCTCAAAGCAGAGGACAAGGTCAAATGGGAAACAGGGAAATGCCATTTTGAACCAGGTCCTTCACACAAGTAGGTATCTGGAGATTTTTCAGGGAAAGATCTGGGGTCAGTGCATCAGTTTCACACCCTGGAGGCTTCTTATTTTTGGAAAGGTACAGGTAAAGAAGTTGGCCCATAATCATGTTTATGTTTACACAAAGGTTCAAACTGGTCAAGGGGCTGCATTTGCTTAATAAGCCCACTCAGGGTTGGAGAGGAAGACCCTGCTTTAGAAATGAGCTTTTTTTGGTAGGTTCCTGCTAGTGAGACAATAGTAACCCATTTAAACAATTCCCGAGAAAGCCAAGAGCAATGAAATGAAAACCAATGAGGTGAAAGCCACTTGGATCATTCAGGGATGAGGCTGCCAAATCAGACATAGAGAGCCCTGAAGAGAAGAAATTTTAATGAGGAGAAAGTCCTTATAACAGACCTCTGTCCTCAACTTTCAATTCTACCTGGAACCATTATTAGACAAGCAGTCTGAGAAGTTTATGCATTTGAAGAGTTTGAGGCTCCTCACCTGGGAACTCAAACCAAACTTTCATGCTCATTGCTAGGAACAAATACATTAAAAACAAACAAACAAAAACTCAGAAAAGTTTCTTGCCTATCCCACTTTACATGATTTCATCATTAGCTTTCACTATTTGATTTTTCCTGGTTAATCCCATCTGGCAGCACAGGTTGCTTATTATAATTGCTCTCTCATACTTCTCCATCACAGACCCTCTCTACAGGCAACACCTCTGTGTGAGCCTACGACATTCCCCTGATACATGACAGCTCATAGCTCCCAGCCGCATCCCCAGGCTGGCCTGTCCTCAGAAGCCAACAGATGACTTTCAAAACCCAGATCCAAATAGTCTGTTTTGAGATACGCGTGGGGCCTGGGCAGTTAGGCTGGTCCATTGCAGGGGGATGGAAATGGCATTTGGGAACCAACTATGATTGTGGGGTGGCTGGGGCATGCAAAGATGCCAACAGTACTCTCTAAGGCTGATCTAGACCAAATGCACAGCAGAGTCAGAGTGATGACATGGGATTACTTGAGAAAGGTTTAGATGGAGGTGTGGGAGCCTGGAGGACCCAGGAAAATTCCCTATCATAATGGAAATCATACTTCTTGCTCCTGTTAGTGACAGGAACGCTATTGCTCTGTGCCAGTGAGAACATTCTCATAGTGTGTCAGGCAATCCATGAAGCATCATGGCTGCCATTCACAGCTTCTTCTTAGTTGCGTCTGTACCACCTCAAGAGACAAGGCAAATCACACGTGAGCAGGAGCTCCTTTCAATAGACAAGGTCTTGTCCTTTCTGCTTTCTACTAATTGACTCATAAAAGCATTCTGGAAATGGGGGAAGAAGTCATGAAAAAGAATTTGCACTTTGCAACATTTTCTTCACTGAAGGCGTAATAGATTCTAAATAGAAAGCAGTGGTACAAATCAGGGCAAAGTCTGCTTACCAGGAAAGACTCAGTTTGAAAATAAATTTTTGCTTCTACTCACATCCAGGAAATGGGCCCTGGTATTTTATTCACCTTTCCATCCAGCCTCTGTGCCCACATCTTGACAGTAGATGGGAGTCATGGGTATATGAAGAGATAATACCAGCACCAGGGTAGCAACACTGCACCCAATTGCATCAGGGTAAACTGTCCTATAAGACATGACTAGAGCACTAGGAATAAATTTTCAGAAGATAACATGACATGACCACTGAGTGTTCTCTTAGCATTTGTTTTACATTCCCAAGTGACATACCATGGTACACAGCACTTAACTGTGAACTTAAGAAAGGGGCAGTTATGAAAGTTTATAATTTAATACATAGGTAGAAAATAATTTTCCAAATATAACCTTTAGAATATAAATATAAGCTTCATTTACCCTTATCATTGATTGTATCTAATGAAAATTCTTCCCCATAATTCCTGAGAAGTTTCAGAATGTCAAATGAAGTCATAAAATGTCAAAGATCACTGAGGAGCGATATCAAAACCAACAGTTTGTTATTAGTTGCTGTTTATGTCACATGTAATGTTACTTTGTTCCCTTCATCCTTGGTAGCAGTGCTCACATGGTGCTATCAGACACAAGGTAAGGAATCAACTGGTGAGAATAAAGCAATCAGATAACCACTGAAATGTTTTTGAGACGCTGATGTGTAATATTATCTTCTGTATTCTGATAAACTCTATACTATCAAAACTTCTCCACTGACAGACTTTTCCTAAAAGCTTGGTCACACAAAAGTGAATCCATGTCATAAGTACAAAAAAAAAAAAAAAAAAAAAATCCTGAGCCTATTAGATTCCTTGAGATATAAATTTTATAAAAGCTTAAGATGTGAATTCACTTGTATTGGTGACAAGTTTATGTGTTTACGCACTCCATATCATCTCCCAAATCAGCCTCTAGAGCTTTAATACGTGAATCTGGTATGAGTTCCCTGGCTAAGTCACAAAGCCTGCAAGGACATTTCACCAAAACACTTCACCAGAATATAGGCAGAAACCAGCTCTGATATTCAGCATGTGTGTGCTGCGGTTCCTTTATGAGCATGCTGTTTTACGGTGGAGATGCTAGGCGCAGAGCCAAAGTCATGAAAAATCCGGTGCTGTCCTCTCAGTGATTCTGTACTCCCTCCAAACCTGGGTTTTGTCTTTAATTTCTCTTTAACGAACCACAGCCAAGGAGCAGCTGGTACTGTTTATTCGCTTGCTGCACCTGTAGTTGTGCTTTGCAAGGCACAGAAATGGATTTTTTCCACAAAACATGAATTTCTGGAGCCTGGAGTTTGCCCCATCATTCATGGGCGCACAATACATCAAGAGCAGGAAATGGGAAAATGGCATCATTAACGGGCTGTTAAGGCTCTTCTATTTTGCTTGCCTTTAAAATTAATCTCTTCCTGCTCACTACTCAGTGACGAAAACATCTTCCTCCGAAGATGAATTAACTGCAAATGCATCAAGACATCTAAGGTTTATAATATAACTACCTTGAATTCCCTGTTCCTGGTGAACCTGAGGAGTAGCTGGAAGCCCACACTGCCTTCTGGGTTACCCAATTTATGTCAAAAGTGATTTCAGAGTCTGCCATTCCGAACACCCACATGCAACTGAAAGCAGTTTGACCATTAGCACTGAGTTAAAGAACAGTGTTTGTGCAATTTTCAGTTCCTTGGATGTGCCTTCATAATTTCAGAAGCTGAAGCCTGAATGTTGCCTGAGTCTGTCATTGTTTCAACAAGCATTTATTGAGCACTCAAGTTCTTCGATTCTGAGGTCTGTGGAAACAGAAATGCTCCCTGTTTTCAAGGAACTTAAGAGTCAAGCTATGAGGACAAAAGATGGTGCCCAGAGTAATTACAGTGCCTAACTGTGTAAATAGTAATTTTATGTGCGGTAGGATTTGAGCGATAAGATAAACATGACAAAATAGTTGGAAAAGCCTTAATGTAAGAAGTGGGACAGGATTTGGAGAGGTGCAGAGTAAGATGTGGGACTGTTGAGGAGGGGGCCCAGCAAGAGTGAAGTCATGGAGGGCCCCACAGCACACCACACATCACCAGGCAATACTAGTAAGCAAACATTCACTTATTGAAGTGAGCTAAAATTAAAGCATACTTTATGGCTATATCCTTGTTTTTTGGCTTCTGAAATGTAACCTCCAATTCTGCCTATTTTAGAACTCTATTTCTCACCGCTTATTAAGATATTTTCACCCAAATTGTTTACATCCCCTAACCTCACTATGAGCAGGATAAATGTGTCATCTTTTCTTTCTAAGCACCTCCTTGAGGTTTTCTCTCATTGGTTTTGACATTAGTATTCTCCAATGTCATAATCTCTATGGCTGCTTGGTCCAGTAATGGGAGCCACCACCCACATGTGGCTTAGTGGGCACTTAAAACGTGTCTAGTGCCACAAAAGAATATTTTGGCTATATTGGACTAAATATTATTAATTCAAACTATTTTTTATTTTTTTACTAGAAAATTTAAAGTTGTATATAAATATAATGGCTCCCATTATATTTAAAGTCATATTTAAATATAAATATATTTACATTTAAAATTATATTTAAATGTAATGGCTCCCATTATATTTCTATCAGACAACCCTGCATGGGATCTATCTGGATTCGCACCTAGATAAAGCTAGGGCTTGATCATGTAATTTTTCTTCTTCCTCCTATAATTCAGACATGCATTCATTTATTCATTTAAGGTAGGTGCTTTCACTTTCCACATTTTACAAACAAGGAAACTGAAGTGAATAGAGGTCATAAGGCTGCTGAAGTATGGTGTAGGATTTGAACTCAGGCAATCTGACACACACCCACATGTTACACTGTAGTAATTCCTATGAGAAACCATGAGGGTCTGGGCTAATTGAAAGGTGGTGGGTTGGAAAAGAAAGGATGAACTGAAGAGACACCGTGAAGGCAAAATTAATACATCCCATTGGCCAGTTTGCTATATGGAACAAGGACAAAGAAAACAGACCTCACTCCTAGCTTCTTGGCTAGGAAACAGGTATCAACAAACAAATACATAAAAACACATAGAAAACATATAAAAGTATATGTAGGGGGAGAAAGATGAGTTTGACAGTACATTTTAAAGAACCTGAGAGAGGATGGGTGTGGTGGCTCATACCAGTAATCTCAACACTTTGGGAGGGCAGGGAGAGCAGATCACCTGAGGTCAGGAGTTCGAGACTAGCCTGGCCAACATATTGAAACTCTGTCTCTACTAAAAATACAATAATTAGACAGGTGTGGTAGTGGGTGCCTATAGTCTCAGCCACTCGGGAGGCTGAGGTGGGAGAATTGCTTGAATCCCCGAGGTTGGGGCTACAGTGAGCCGAGATCGTACCACTGTACTCCCACCTGGGCAACAGAGTGAGACTTCATCTCAAAAAATAAATAAAAGAAATACCTGAGAGAAATCCAAGCGGAAATGTCCAGTAGGCAGCTGGATACACAGATGTGGGACTTGAGGGACATATTTAGGTTAGATATATCAATTCTTACTTGTTAGTCTTCCCCCCATCATAATTTTGAATTATAATTCATGGTGTAAAGAAACATAGTTGCTGACTTGAATATTCAAGATCCTGCGTAATTTGGTCTCAAGCTGCCTAAGTTTTCTACTTTTTTGCTCAACACACACTTTGCTCCAACCAAATTGGATTACATACATAACCTTGATATTAGTTGCATTCTCTATACACTTGAAGATTGGGGTAAAAGGGATCTGACCTACCAAGCCACAAAATGTGGAATCTACGACTTTCTCTAAGATTTACAGAAATTTGTGAGGTAAAGCAGACAAAAGGGTTACATTATCAGAATAACTTCAATTATTAAAAACTTTCAATTTCCATAAAGAACTCTGCCAGCCATTAACAGATGGCAATAGCAATTACTTGTGTGGAGTCACTTTGGATTTATGCACAATTAGGGATTTTGGTTACCTAAGCTGTTTGCAACTAGAGGAGCATCTGTGATTAGTTTACAGCTCCACTTACCTTCCTGCTAATGTGGTCCCTCTTTTACAATTAGTTAACCCAGTCATGGAATTCAGTTCTTTTTCTTAATTTTAAGGAAAAAAAAAAGAAAAAAAAAAGAAACTACAAAACCCAAACCAAACAAAAACAAAAATACTACGACCAAAGCATCTCACCCACACAAGACATTTAGTAGAGGAAATGAAATACAGAGGTCCGGGTAGAAGGAAGTACTCACACTATAGGAATGAATAATTAACATTTCTGGTTAGATATGCCTGTTGCAGACTGTCTCTCAGTTTTAGCTTTAGCCTCATATCTTTTTCATACTTTCTTCTTTTCCTCTCATCCTCCTAGTGGCAAATCCCAAAATCTCCTATTTCCTTAACCAAAGTAATTCAGCTCCCTCCAGCTCCTAGCCCAGCCACAGTTTCAGGGCCCCCTCTGCATACCTCTGCTAATCTAGAGCTCCTGCAAAAATAAAAGGGACTCCTCCTTCTTTAGAAGGCAAGTATTACTATGAGCCTTCGCTACACAAACTCTCCTTCCAAAGTCTTTGCTTCCCCTGTTTCTTGCTCAATTCAATTCAGTGAAGCAGGACTCCATTTCACCTTCCCCATCTGAACATACTCTCCTCCTCGACAACCCTTACACTGCTATGGAGACCTCCATTCTTCTTCGTGATAGAGTTATGGTGCATTTGTTTCACATACTTCCTAGCTGATTGAAAGTCATTTGATGATAGGTTCTATGTGTCTTATGCCGATCATCATCTTGGTACAAATTGGTTAAGCTGACCTCCAAGTCTGTACACATGGAAAGAAAGAATAAAATACCGATATACATTTCTCTGATTTCATTTTGGGTAAACCTACAAGGTGATCCCTAGAATGACCTTCTTTGGAGATGGAAATGGTGAATCAATAATTCTGTAATCATATATCTGAAATCCTATCTATGCCTGTTATGCCTCATAAGTGGAGTTCAGATTTGCATGGGAAACAGATTGTGCTTTGCTGCTGCATTTACCCAGTGGATTTGCTAATAATTTAGAAAGTCTGGCAAATATGATGCAGTGTAACTTGTAATATTTATTTGCTCTCTCGGCTGTGATTTTAATCCCCTAAATAACAAGCTCAGACAACATATTATTGATATGCTTTGTGCTATTTATCAATATTTACTTAGATTTATCTTGGAAAAAATCCAAATGGGGGCTATTTAACATAACTGAGCATTAAAACTATTTGATTTGGTAGTCACTGTTTTTGAAAATACATATTAAACAAACAGAACAGTTATCGATGCAAACCTGTTTGCTCCTGTCTATAATACAAGATTAGAAAAGGCAGTTTCCTCATTCAGGAAAACGTTCGTTAGTTAAAATACCATTTGTTTTCTTTCTTTTATTTGAAAGTACATTTTAAACAAGTCAAATAGATACCAAATGGCCTATCAGTTAACTTGATACTAAAGAACAACACACGGTTTGTATCTTATTTCCAGTTTTTGCACAGTAAGTATGTGGCCTTGTGTCTCCCTTCTTGTTGACAAATACTCTTTCTCTCTAGACTCTGAAAACTACTAAGCACAGTCATATTAATGAAAGCATATTTCATAACTTAATCACTTGAGCTCTGTAAAATGTGTTTGGGTGGAACATTTTTGACTGTTTCAAAATCTCTGTGGGCTTATCATGACATAAAGAAATAGCACAAGGTAGTGATGATTTACATTTGGCAGTAATACACTGGGGAGTTGTACTGCAGAAATGGGGTCCTATCTTGGACCTCACATAGTGGTAGCAAGTAGTGTTTGAAATTCAAAACTTTGCTTCCGGGTTAGGCACACTTAGTCTTCCTTTCTTCTCACCTACAAAGTAGCACGAGCGCAGAGCCTAATCTTTTCAGTTCATAATGGTATCCCCAGGCTTTAAAAATGTGCCTGAAACATAATAAGCCCTCTATAAACAGGTTCTAAATTGATAAAAACTAACTGACTCATTCCACTATTATTTTTTGATTATTCCTCTGTTATAACATGTAACTAATCCTGTATTATTAAAGCCACTTTTGTATTTTTCTCTTTTCTAGATGAAAATCACTAGATATCTTCTGACCTGTTTACATCCATCATAAAAACCTCATGAAGGCTTTTAAAACATCCAATAATTTTCTTCCTTTCTATGTCTTTGACTAATCTGTACATCAGACTATGAAGTCAAGAATTATTTGAGTTAGTGTGAATTGACTCTGGAATACAGACAGCAAAGACGTCTCAAAGTTAGACTCCTGGCCTTCAGTTTGACCAAAGGAAGAACATGACCTGCCATTCCTCTTTCTTTTCTTAGGAAGTAATCTATATATAGAAGGAGTAGGTGTGAGAGGAGAAGATTCTTCTGCGATTTTCTTTATTTTCATATCACTCCATTGAATGCTGGTGCTATTTACTTGAGCACCACTAGAGTGTAGACTCTCACATGTTTTTACTAAGGCCATTTTGTGGGATGAAAAAAAAAGGCCCACTTACTATTGCAGCTCCCATCTACCTGGTGTACGTCAGGTTTCAACTCTCTGTTCAAGGTTGAGCTTTAGTCAGAACACTGAACTGGAATCTTCAGTAAACTGGCATAATGTGCAAAGGTCAGTTTACAAATTTAGTAATCATAAACAACTCAGTTAGTTGGCTATAGGTATATGGCTTTAAATCAAGTTGACACTCAGTATTAACCATCACAAATCGTAAGTGAAAACGAAAACTTACGGAATAGAGAGCCACACAGAACAGTAAAAGAAGACTATCAATCTTAGATCCATTCTGGCCCCTCAGTAGGTCCCTCACAATTCATTAATGGGCTTTAGGTCGAGTTTTAATACTCTCTGCTCTAAGGTGAAAGAAACCCACACTCAAACCCAGCAATCTTTTTCTGTTGCTCTGGCTGGGCAGAAAAAGAGGAAGTGACATGTGTTACTTAATTGCATTTCTCATGAAGAATAAGTGCTTCATTGGCCTAGGATTTAGATTCATCAAAAAACTGATTAGTATTATTGTATTGGAGAGCTAGCTGCTGCTTCAAATAAATGTTAAGTGAGGAATAAAAAATTGTTTCATAATACGATCCTGATGTAGTTTATTTTATATTAAGTGCTTATCTCTTGAAATTTTAACTTTGAACTTTCTACTGTTCTGTTTTCCTGGCTCTCCCTCAATTTATATGTATGTGTGTATGTATGTGTGTATACTGTGCATATACATATATATGTGTGTACATATAAACAGGTAAATTTATATGTTTATATAATGTATAAATGTAAATATTTATAAATATATAAATTTATATGTATACGTATATGTATATATACATATATATGTATATATACATATATATGTGTGTATATATACATTTATATGTATACGTATGTGTGTATATATATAATTAAATATATGTAGATATAGTACATATAATACTGTGCATTAAACTCTTTCTCTATTCTAATTCCCCTGTCATGATAAACTGGCTTTATCTGGGCAGGGGGCAAGAAGATCTCCTTGGGTGGTTACATGGCTTCCCAGTGCTTTTAGGAAAATGTCTAAATTTCTTAATGTGTTTTAAAGGCCCTGAGTGATTTGACCTAATGCTCTAGCTTCCACTTTAGTCATGTGTAGTGAATAATCTAGGCATACTGAATCTCTTTCAGTGCCTTGCAAGCAGATATTATCCAACTATCTGCCCTCCTCAACCAGAATTTTTGATTTTTAAAAATTTTAAATTATTAGGAATTATGTTTATATGCTGTTTTTCACCATAATTCACATAATGTTGAAATTAATCAATGATTACAACTATGGATTTTCTATCCTGAATTTTTTATACCAATTCATCTTTTGGCTGGCTGCATTGTAAAATTCAGAAAGATTATGAAAAAAGGGACCTATGTGCTGTATACTTGCTTGCTTAAGAAAGTTTGTTGGTTGATATATATTCTTCATACACCCTTGCAAAATAATTTGGATGAATACAAAATTCTTGGGTCAAATTTACTTTACCTGAAACTTTAGTGGACATTATTCTATGGTCCAATATAGAGTGTTGCTACCACGAAGGTCTAGGTTCACCTGGCATTTATTCTTCCTGATATACACATATAATTCCACATTCTAGAAAATCATAATAATTTACTGGGATTCACCTTAATGTTTATTTTATATCAGATTTTTTGAGATCCATCTCTCTTTATTTGTAAGCTTAAGTGTGACAATTTCAGGAAAGTTTTCTATTTCATTTATTAATGCATTTTCTTCCTTGAAAACATCAATTATACATGTGTGAGGTATACCTTGTTTCTTATATGTATCTTATTAATACGATTTTCTTTTTTTAAATATTTCTTTCATATGTTTCCTTAAGCCTATATTGTCTTTTTTACTTTTAAAGTATTTTTCATGCTACTTTTATTGCCTCTAATATTGCTTTTAGATTGTTAGTGCTTTTTCCTCTTCTCCTGCTTTTCCAAGCTCTGTCAGTTTCTATTGTGTGTTTCTTTTGTCTTATAATTTCTTCTTTAAAATCTAGTAGGTACTTTTGAAAGATTTTTTTAAAAGAAATTATGTTTCTCTGAATTTTTTGAAGTTGAAATACTATATGTTTAACTTATTTTTTATGATGGTACTTTTCTCCCTCGCATGTATTTATTTATGGCAGTTTTTAATGAGATACAAGGAAGGAGAGTGGAATAAAAATGTTTTTACTCTGCCATACTTCAGTAGATATTCTTAAGACTTAATTTTTAAAATTTTTGAAGTTTTCGGTGAGGGAAGTGATCAACTTAAGCTGGCATAAATATGATGTGGGACTTTCAATGGTGATCAACAGATCCTTGAAGGACATATAAAAACGAGAGAGAGGGATGTGAACTGAACAGAAGGATCTGAACTGATTAAAAATTTCACTAGTTTCTCATAAAAAGGACTTGTCCATAAATACCACTGAGGCAAACAGTTATGTGTTACCTCAACAGCAAAATGGATACATCATCAGGCAACTTTTTTGTTTTCCTCATAAAGTAACAATTAAAGGAACTCTATCAGATTTTGTTAGCGGTAGAAAGCTATGCCTTGGGTCCTGCATGTCCTCTGCAGTCAAGTTCTGATGTTCAAAGTGGGCAGACCAGAGAAGCAGCACTCTTTACAGATGGTCATTTTAAAAGGTTCATGATATACTCACATATGAACTAAAAATGCTAACTTGTTCATAGTTTTTCCAAGGTTTTGCTCTTCAAATGAAGCCAGCAATTTCATCTTATTTTAGGCATTCCAATTATGCTCATAAGCATGAAACAACCAGGCTGCAACCATATATCAGCAGAAGAGTTACTAAACCCATCTAAGTTGTGACTATTATACTTAACTTCGGGTCAAACCAATCAACTGTGGCCCATTTATAGGATGCATAGTTGGCAGTTTCTCAGAAGGATCAGTCATTTTGATTATCCTATTCAAATGATGGTTCATCAGTTACAACAAATTTGTCATCAGAATGATTTTGGAAAGATTGTAGCACTGCCCAGGGAGAGACTATCTGTATATTCAAATATAGGATTATATTTGATATTAATAATACTGATACATGTTATCTGTCAGAAGTGCAGCTAGGGAAGTTGATTTTTTTTTTATTTATTAGAGTCTCTTTTAAAAAAATTGACACACAACAATTGTAAATATTCATGGAGTACAGTGCAATGTTTTGATACATGTATACATTGTGTAGAAACTAAATCTGGCATTTGGCATATTCCTCACCTCATAAATTTACCATTTTGTCAAGAACAAATGTCATGTTAAAGGGATTACATTTTTTTGTGTTTTGAGATTGCTAAAGAAAGCCTCTCTGGTCTCAAATATAAAATGGCAATAATTTTACTAACCCTCTGGGAATTTTGCTAGAAATTATCTGGGAATAAGGTCTATGAAGGGTTTAGCATATTGCCGGACTCTTCAGCATTGAACAGTGATAACTGTTCAGCATTGCACCGGATACCCAGTGGGGATCTGGAGGTCAGCGGGGGAGGTATGGCTGGGAAGCATGTCAGTGGCGTTTCAGGTGAAGTGACATTTGGGCAAGTTGACTAGCTCACCTGGGGACACATACAGAGCAAAAGAGAAAAGGCCTGAGATATCATCTGAAAAGACTAAGAAGAAGAACTAGTCAAGGACATTATTGCAAGAAAGAAATGAACAGATACAAAGCTTTTGCCATTCTGGCAGGCACCTAAAGCCAAAAGCCTGGGGAAATCCTTCAAAATCTTCTCTTATTTTTTGAAATATGCAGTGCAATATTGTTAACCATAGTTACCCACTATGCAATAGACAAAACTTATTCCTCCGAACTGCACCTTTGTACTTGTTGATCAGTCTCTCCCTACATACCTCTCTGCACCCTTCCCAGGTTATTGATAACCACTATTCTCTTCTTTACTTTTTTGATATCAACTTCTTTAGATTCTACATATAAGTGAGATCACACAGGTTATTTGTCTTTTTGTGCCTGGTTTATTTCATTTAACATAATGCCCTCCAGTTCATCCATGTTGCTGCAAATAACATGATTTCCTTCTTTTTATGACTGAATAGATTCCATTGTATATATGTATCATATTTTATTTATCTACTCATTCACTGATGTACACTTAGGTTAATTCCATTATCTCCACATCTTACCTACGGTGAAGAGTGCTGCAACAAACGTGGAAATGCAAATTTTTTTTTGACATGCTGATTTCATTTCCTTTGAGTATATACCCAGTAGTCGAATTGCTGGATCATATGGTAGTCCTAGGTTTAATTTCCTGAGGAACTTCCATACTATTTTCCATAATGGATAGACTAATTTACATTCACATCAACAGTGTAAAAGAGTTCCTCTTTCTCCACATCCACACCAGAAATGAGGGGGCTCACCAGCAAAAACTCTGATTTATTCACAGGCATCTGGAAATGAGTTACTCTGACATAGAAGGTACCAAATCTGAACTTGGCATGCTACTCCAATCCCATGGCCAACACTTCTATCATTCCGGCCCACATTCAAATAGGTCATGAGATATTCGGACTTAGCTTTCAAAAACAACGTGCATTTCAAAAAATTCTCTTAAGACAGAAGTTGGATCCTCAAAATGAGACCTTCTCATGTTAGCCCCATTCTCCATATTTTATACAATAATTTAAATATGTATACTCGCAAGCTTATGTATTTATATGTAGGCTTATGTGCACAAGAAAACATACACAGACACCCACACCCACCTCTGCAAGAAAACTGCTCACTATGTGTATCATTAAGACTCAACATGAAGAGGTTAGGACAGGTAACTAAAGACAAGCTTTATCAAGGGATCAGTGACCCACAGAGAAGTAACACACAGTGTCTTGTAGAGTGAAATCTTTTACCTTGCCATTTAACAGCGTGGGTGATTCAGTAGGTGAAGATATGGGTCAAAGGGCATCTGATTCGGCTTAAAAACAGTCACTCAATCTGATGGTTACTAGGAGATATTAGACATAAACATCGTTATCTCTCAAACCTTTGTTCAGCTCTGCAACATCATTCTGCTGCCCTGGTGCCCCTTCCCATCACTAGCATTGCTTCCGTGGCTAACCTGATAAGGGCTACAGAGACATGTGTAGGTCTCTGAGCACCTGAAGCTGTTGAAAGGAGTGAGACGAGAGAGTTATAAGAGAGACTGTATGTTTGAGCCCAGAAGAGCAGTATTTCTTGAATTTTGGTCATTAATACATTACCATTAGGATTTTTGTCATATCTGCATGCCATCTACACTATTGTTTACTTAATATTTTTCTTTGAATTGATTCACAATTAAGGTTACAAAATATAAACAGGAAAACTTTGTACCATTCCATAAAAGGAAAAATAGCATGTCTCAACAGAAAGGGCAAACAGCAATAAATATAAATATGATGGAAATAAAACAACTGGACTCAATTTTGACTCAATACCATTGTCTTCAAAAGTTCTAAGCAGAGTCTTGCTCCATTAGTTCAATTCCTGCCTGTAGCTTGGAAGTGTTCCAATATTAAATACTGATTTTGTATAGTATAGAAATAAGTACCTAGTTTTGTGGCCTTCCTGTTCTTCCTATCTGAATGCATGTGGCTTCAAAATTTTTTTGAGGAGCTTACTGGCCTAAAAATCATACTTCTTAATAGTTAATCACAATGAGGGTGCTCATTTGCTAAATATGACAGTTGGTAAGAGTTTGGTATAGATATTACCACTTAACTGAGACTTTCAGACCTGAGGTTTGGGATAACCAGGTAATCAGAAGAGAACTAAAAGGAACTTTCTCACTTGTGATCTTATTTAATCTACAGCTGCAGTTTCTTTGCACTTCAAATCATCCCTCATAGCACATTTTCCAGACTTTCGATTAACACTGTCTTAGAGGATTATGTCTATAGCAGCAGTTACATAAATGAATCTTCATACTTTTCTTGAATAATTATGAACATATTTGATTCATTTAGGATGATAGCCTCTGTCGAAGTCAACGGAATTTTTTTTTTGAAAAATGTCAGAATGTTCCTTTAACATGACTTTCTTCATAATTACTTCCTAGTTATCTTTACAATATATTATTTCCTCCTCCCACATTATCAAATCATACTAGTAAGAGGGCTGTATTGTCATGAACAATAAAAAATATTGATGCATAACATTTGTATGATTTAAACAAAACTAACTCCTTTCAATCTTGGGAATTCATTAAAATGCAAAACATTTTAGGATATATTTTGAATTATTTATAATCTTCGCACACCCTCAGGACAGAAAAAAGGAGAAAGAAATGTCTAGTTAGAAATATAAAAGATGGGAAGTTATTCATATCTTGAAATTGCCCCATTTAGGAATAAATTAATCAACTCAAATAAATGTTCTCTAATTTTGCTTTCATTAATAAGATGACTAAGCTGGATGCAGCATGCACAAAGCACATGCCTCATTGTGATGAAAGTGTTTTTCAGACAGGATGCTGAGGCCTCTAGGAGTTAAAAACATTCTTAGGAAGACTGTGTGATTAAAACAGATCATTACTAACTTGAGGGTGACAAGAACATTTCTCATTTTCTCTTAATTTTTTTTTTCCTTGCACTTTTTGTCACTTTTGTTGGCACAGATAGCAAATACAGTCTCAGAATTGGAAGGCGAGTAATTTCCACAAGGTGACAAAGTGATTAGTGATGCAGCAGGGACTTGGAACTAAGGTCATCCCAACTCTTCATCTAGTTTGTTTTCTAACATGGGCAGTCATTAGTCTACTCATTCATTCGATACTTGGTCTGGCATAGTGATATATTCAAGCAATAGTGAGAAGAACAGGGACTTTGAGCTTCATGCTCTAATTGCTGAACCATGATACATGTTGTAATAGTGATATGATTTCCACATAATAATGGGGCATGACAAGTAACAAAAGACAGAAAGCAGCAGGTAGTAGTAGTGAAATGTTGACATCAAGGTCATTTCTAGAAGTATTTCTACATGCACCAACCACAGTGCAACCCATTCAGAGTTGCAACGAACTCACTGCTTTGCTGAACTTCTCTCCATTAGTTTAGTTCCCACTTGTGGCTTGGAAGTGTTCCTGTGTTAAATATTGATTTTGTGCAGAATAAGTGCCTATTTCTGTGCCCTTCCTATTCATCATATCCCAATGTGTGTGACTTCTGAAATTTTTTGAGGTGCTTGCTTCCTTAAATAATATACATTTCTAATACTGCATTAGAATGAGAGGGTTCCTCCTGGTGTTTAGAATGCAAAGAAAAAACAAAAAGGGAACTGCTTTTTAATCTACTTAACATTTGAGTGCATTAGAAGAATGCAGTGTCAGTCTCCAATGGGCTTTATAGTTCTTGACGGTGGAGATTGAGCATAGAACTAGTAAATTTCAGAGCTTTGTGTGAGAAAGACAGAAGTAATATGAGTAGTGGTTAGGAGACCAGAGGCTGGAACCTGCCTGTTTGGATTTGAATCCTGACATTGCCTCTTAAATAGCTAAGGAATCTTGGGCATGTTATAGTCTACCTATGCCTCAATTTCCCAAGCTGTAAAATGGGGATAATCAAGGTATCACCTCATAGAGATTTGCTGTGAGGATTAAATGAGTTTCTGTATAAAGCACTGGCAGTTGTCTGGTACACAGTAAGTACTACATGACTGGGCAACACTGATGGATGGATGGTAAAGCTTCTTTCCTGGATCGAGGCTTTTGATATGCGAATATATGTTGTATCATTCAGAGGGTGACATGCAGACTTTTCCCACATTATTGACCATGAACTCCTCTTTCTGGAGGATATCATTATAGGGCTAATATGCTTGGGATATGTGCTTGAGGCATTTAAAAATACTTCACAATGGCGAATTATATCCATCACAGGATCTTGACTTCAAGGTTTCCTTTATTTCCAAGATCTGGTTGAATCCTGAGGGATATTGATGTAACAATATCTTTGTAATACAATTGTGTTGACTATAATGTTGATGATAACAACTAACATTGCTTGGGCCAGGCACTTTACTGAGTGTGGATTGTGTCCTATTTCATTTGCTCCTTACAACAACTCTATGAGGTATTATTATCCATACTTTAATAAAATGAGGAAATGGAGACTCGGTAGGTAAAATACCTTGATTAAGCTCACAGATTAAGTAGCAGAATCAGTACATAAATCCAGTTTTATCTGACCCCAAAGCCCATACTTCCAAGCAGGAAATGGTACCCTCTCCCTGATTTTGATGGTAACAACTGGGGGAGTGATGGTAGGAGTAATGCTTATTAAAGAGTTTTGAAAACTGTGGAGCACAGTATGAAGACAGGGTATTATTAATAGCACTAAAATTATGCTTATGATTATTTTTGTTTAATTCTAGGATAACAAGACTATACTATCTACGTGCTAATAGTTTTGAAAGGTCCCTAAAATAAATAGTTGAAAACAAAAAACCCACAGTTCTTAAGTATAAAAATGTCCTTTTTTCTGGGGAAAAAACTAGTAAGTAGTGTTTAATTAATTTTGATAATAAAGACATAATCTTTTCACAGGAGACTTTGTATGTAGAATGTAAAAAGCAACCATTCCTTTAAGAAATACAGAGAAAAAGTTAGTTCAACAGATATACCAGGGTACTAGATACCAGGTACCAGGTACACAGGCTATAAAATGTCTAGTAATTTGAAAATGCCTTTTGAATAAATACTAAAGTTACTGAAGACTAATACAAAAATACATAATTTTGATGTGAACATTCAGATGTAAAAAAGTTATGTTAGTATATATTAGCATCTTCTTAAAATTTAGAAAATAATGTCATTTCAGTCTCTTGCGTTTTATTAGCTGATTGGGTTTCTCCTGAAAAAAAAAAATCACACTTGCTTTTGTGACAAAACTAAAGGAATAATTTTTGAAATTGTTTTCCTTGTAATGTATATATCATCATGTTCACCATAAGTTGAATGTTAATAGCCTCTTGCCTCTCTGTTCTTTGTATTCTCTGAGGTTTTATTTTTAGTTTTCAATGGGTAATCTCACAATGTCACAGCTCTCCTGACTTTGCCACATCCAGACCTAAATCTGCCAGATCTCCTTTGCATAATGAACAATGTGAATATTTCTCGACATGTACAGCAGTTAAAATACCCAGGTACTGCAGGGACAGGTGCAATGCAAATACACAGATGGAGAAACTGAAAGACTTCATTAACATCATATAATCTCACTAATGATCAACTCTTTAAGGGAAGCTCTTTCTTCAGGCATAAAAGGAGAGAAAGCAATTGAAGCAGTTCTCTACAAAGGAATCGCTGTTTCCCCAAGGCTCTTGGCATTAGGTACCTGCCAGAACGGCAAAAGCTTTGTATCTGTTCATTTCTTTCTTGCAATAATGTCCTTGGCTAGTTCTTCCTCCTAGTCTTTTCAGATGATATCTCAGGCCTCTTCTCTTTCGCTCTGTATGTGTCCCCAGGTGAGCTAGTCAACTTGCCCAAATGTCACTTCACCTGAAACGCCACTGACATGCTTCCCAGCCATACCTCCCCCGCTAACCTCCAGATCCCCACTGGGTATCCGGTGCAATGCTGAACAGTTATCATGTGTCCGGCAATATGCTAAACCCTTTATAGACCTTATCCCAGATAATTTCTACCAAAAATCCCAGAGGGTTAGGAAAATTATCACCATTTTATATCTGAGACTAGGGAGGCTTTCTTTAGTAATCTGGAAACACACAAAAAGTCATCCCTTTAACATGACATTTGTTCAAATATTTTTACAGATTTCCTTTGTCCTGTTCCTCTTTTTCACAATATTATTTTCCATTTTTTATTGATATATAATAGTGGTCCATCTTTTGGGGATACATATGATATTTTGATACATGTATACAAGTATAGTGATAAAATCGGGGTAATTGAGATATGTATCACCCAACACATTTATCTTTTGTGTTGACATGACTGATATCATAAATACAACCTCCACATCTGGATGAACATGTCAGAGCTGTCACTGTACCATGTGCCCCAAACTGACCTGCCTACCATTCTCCATATATACCCTGACCAACAGAGCATAATGTGACCACTCTGTCACATGAGTAGGAAACCGATAGGATCAGCATACTTCAAGGTGGTTTTTTTTTATTTTTATTAGCATTTGTATCAGGGTTTTGATACATCAAAGCTTTTGATACATTGAGCTTATGATCCATAGAATCTACCAAGAACTCTTCAATCTGAACCATTTCTTAAGGAGATCCCTTCCTTTCTCTATACATGAAACTCATTTTTAAGACCAGATTTCAGTACCATACACACCTATTAGAATGATTAAAAGACAAAACACTGGCAACAAATGCTGTGGAGCAATAGAAACTCTCATTCATTGCTTGTAGGAATGCAAAATTGTACAGCCTCTTTGGAAGGCAGTGTGGCAGTTTCTTACAACCCTAAACATGGTCTTATCATATGATCCAGCAATCGCATTCTTGCTTATTTATCCAAATGAGTTCAAAACTTATGTCCACACAAAAACCTGCACATGAATGTTTGTAGCAACTTAATTTATATTTGCCAAAAACTAGAAGTAACCAATATGCCTTTCATAGGTTTAACGGATAAACAAGCCATGGTGCAGCCACAGAACAGAACATTTAGAGATAAAACGCAATGAGCTCTCAATCCACGAAAAGTCATAAAAGTACCTTAAATGCCCACCACTAAGTGAAAGAAGTCTGAAAGGCTACATACTACATGACTTCAACTATGTGACATTCTGGAAAAGGCAAAACTATAGAGATATAAAAGGATCAGTGGTTAAGGGTTGGAAAGGGAGAAGTGATGAACGAGTGAAGCACAGGGGTTTCTAGGGCATTGAAACTATATTCCGTACAATACTTTAATACTGGAAACACAGCATTATGCATTTGTCAAAACCAATAGAACTGTACAACACAAAGAGAGAACCCTAAGTAAACAATGGACTTTAAGTTAATAATAATGTATCAATATTGGCTTATCAAATGTAACAAATATACCACATTAATACAAGATATTAATAAAGGGGAAATTGTGTATGTGTGTGGAGGGAGGGTGGAGCCGGTATATGGAACTCTCAGCACTTCCTGTTCAAGTTTTCTATAAACATAAAGCTGTTCTATAAAACAGTCTATGAATCAAATTTTTTAGGAAACTTGAATTCAGAAATGTCTATCTGTTATTATACTGATTTCTTACTAGTTTCTCATTGGGTAATTAAGGAATATTGATTCTGTCATTTTATCCTATTAATAGTTATTTCCAGCTCTGAGTCACCTACAACTATAATAAACACACCTTGCTTCATAATATTCATACAATACAACAATGTAGATAGAATAAGACCATCTTACTTCAGGCTATAATCTCTTTAGGTACAACTTTTCAACCAGTTTTAAATCTGCCCATGATTCAACCCCAATTTCTCTCTCTCACCCACAAAAATATCCTGGGAGATTACGTTAATATTTTAATGAAAATAAAAATATATTATGCAGAGCACATTACCTGGCACACAGCTGTTACTTATTAAATTGTGGCTATTGTTAGTATTTTCCTGCCATAATATAGTGGCTATACCAAAACATAATTGTTACTTTGGTATTTCTTATGTTCAGTGATGTTCATCTGGCTTCCAAGGATCACCATATTACTTGCTAAGTGCTCAAAAGTAATCTGTTTAATTATTTGGTTTTTTCTTTTTTTTTATCTTTTCTTTCAAAGATTGACACTAAGTCTACCTATTTTTTGTTTACAAAACCTACCCACATTTGCCCTTTCAGGAATCAGTAATAACCTAATATTTTTTCCCATTTTAATCACTTTCAGAATCTGGGTTTGGGAATTTGAAATACTTTAAGGAGACCCACTAGATATTTTCTTACAGCTCTCAGGGTCATCTTTGTAAACCTGAGATGAAAGATGCACCTAGTCAACTTGTTTCAGTTGCTTCTACATGATTTACTTTTTCTACTCGTTGCCCTTTGAAGACAATGGTCCTTCAAGGAGAAGATGCAACAAGCCAGCAGTCATAGTTCTGCTTTCTATTTTACCTTTAATATTAGAGTAGTGGTGAATCTCTTCCTATACATGTTATAAAATGTGATTTTTGTTGTTATTGGTGATGTGGCATTTGCTGTCAGCTCAGCTTATGCTAAACTTTAAGGCTTTTTGTAAGTTTGTGCCATATTAACCCTGGGACATATTCTACCTTCCATCTCCCTTAAACGTCCTTTTAAAACCTCTAATTTTATGTAAGAATCCTTCATTCTCTAATAAACTTGAGCAAAGTAGCATTTTTCAGGGGCTTTTACAGTCTTCACTTACTCATTTATATTTTAAAAAATTACTGAGCACATACTCTAGGCTTAGCATTATGCCAGGCATTGCGAAAAATGAGATTACTGAGACCCAATCTATTTTCAGGACTTTGACTGTATAATCAATACTCTATAAACATTTGTTTAACACCTACTATGTGCTAGGACAAAAAGACTTGTGTAAATTTATTCGAGTATAGTACAATAACTACATCAACAGGAAGACATACAAAATATAGTGGTTTCAGAGGAGGGTGTGATGAACCCTACGGAGGTAGGGATGGGAGCCAGCCAGGAAAATCTAGAAAGACAATGTATTCAACCTAGGTTTCAAAGAGAAGTTCACAGATAAGAGGAAAGGAAAAGGGAGTCTGGCGGAGAGTATGATACTAACGACAGTAAAATATTAGGATGGGTCATTTTGCTTTTTGAATGATCCTCTTTCAGTATTCTGAAGAAAGGAGATGGTTTACCTTTTCCTACAGGGAGCATCAGTCAATGTAAGCAGGAAACCATCTGCAAGAGACATGAATTTAGAAACACTCTGCACATCAGTGCAAAAGTTTTCTGGTAGATCAGATTTCTGTAGTTATTAAGATGATTCCTTTTCTGAGCAGCTCATAGGACCCCAGTGAACTGCAATGAATATCCTCTTTCCTTTCACTTCACTATGTTTGAGGATGTCAGGGAGAGCTGCTTTCCACCCACTAACCCTGCCCGCTTTAGGTGTCAGCAAACTAGTTGGTTACTCATAGCGATTGGCACATGGTTGACTTTCGTGGCGTCAAACTCAATCCTTCTTCTCAAACTCTCTTAAATCTTCAGACCATGATGACAAGTTTTCTATATTATTCCCTTATCACAGAGTCAAGAAGGATGCTTTGGGAATTCTTTTGGAAAAACAGATTAATAAGTCAGATTCTCCTAGGTTCAAATCCAGGCCTTAGGTTGGAAATAAGAATCTACCATTTACTGGCTGATGGACCTTTGAGCAAGATAGTTCAGCTCTGTAAGTCTCAATTTCCCTATTTTCCAAATTGGAATAATAATGTCTACTGAGGGTCCTTCTGAGGATTGTGTAATATAATATATCTTAAAATGTTTAGCAGAGTGCTAGACATATGATACGTTTTTAAAACATGATAGCCCAAGTTCTTTTAATAAAAATAATAAAAAGGAGAAAGGGAGAGAAAAAGACCAACACTTATACAGACCTTACAGAGGTAGCAGGTCGTATGTTAGACATCTTACATATTAACTCATTTAATCCTCACAGTAATGTAATAATCACTTCTATTTTTATAGACTAAAAATAAAGCTCATAGCAATGATGTAAATTGTCCCAGGGCACAGACTAGTCAGTGTAAGAGCTGAGATTCAAATCCACTTCTGTATCTCTAAAGCCTATATGTGCTTTTCAATACATTATACTTTGAAAAATAAAGGTTTTTGCACAAGTATATTCAATAATCTCCAAAGTCTTTAATAATATGCACAAACTGAAGAATTTATTTTCATGTTCCATAATGCTGAATTTATAGTCTATATATAGTTTTAATAGAATAAAAGAGTAGGATGGGCACAGTGGCTAATGTCTGTAATCCCAGCACTTTGGGAGGCTGAGGTGGGCAGATCACAAGGTCAGGAGATCGATACCATCCTGGCTAACATGGTGAAACCCCATCTCTATTAAAAATACAAAAATTAGCTGGGCGTGGTGGCAGGCACCTGTAATCCCAGCTGTTCAGGAGGCTGAGGCAGAAGAATCACTTGAACTAGGGCGGTTGCAGTGAGCCGAGATCATGCCACCGCACTCCAGCCTAGAGACAGGGCAAAACTCCATCTCAAAAAAAAAAAAAAAAAAAAGAATAAAAGAGTAAAATTGAATTAAGTATCTTATATTCCTGTCGAAACCATATTGTTCTAATATTTTCAACACCACAGGCTTGAAGGGCAGTCACATAGTAAAACTACTAATTTTGAAACTATTGGCGAGATGAAAGGAGGATTGCTTTATGAAGTTTATGTATTTGTTTTGATGTGTGTTTATGTATGTGTATGTATATATATGCATATATGTGTGCAAGTGTATATATACTTTTCCCATTTTCCATTTTATACAATTAAATAATAGTTTAAGTTATGTTACATGAGTAACAAGTAATAGTTTAAAAAGGTAAAGGGAAATCACCTTTGCTGCAATCTGTTTTTTGTTAGTGTGGTTTTTTTGTTTTTGTCTTGAGAAGTGGAAAAGAAGCTGCTAACGATTCATTCCATTTTTTTGAGATGGAGTCTCGCTCTGTCGCCCAGGCTGGAGTGCAGTGGTGCGATCTCAGCTCACTGCCAGCTCCACCCCTCGGGTTCATGCCATTCTCTTGCCTCAGCCTCCCGAGTAGCTGGGACTACAGGCGCCTGCCACCACACCCAGCTAACTTTTTGTATTTTTAGTAGAGATGGGGTTTCACCGTGTTAGCCAGGATGGTCTCAATCTCCTGACCTCGTGATCTGCCCGTCTTGGCCTCCCAAAGTGTTGGGATTACAGGCGTGAGCCACTGTGCCCGGCCCATTCCTTTTTTCTGAAGGAAATAGAAATTCAAAAATTCAAATGTAAGAGCAATCAAAGTTATGATTGTCTTTAACTTAGAAGCAGTTGACTGATAATACTCAGTTTGATAAAAGAGCATACAAAGTACATTTGCACTTTTTAAACAGTAAAATAATTGAGTATTTTTGTATTTCATAAGTAAACACAGAAACTGCTTTTACACTTCCATCAATCCATGTTTTACAAATGTATACCAGATTGATAACTAAAATCCTTGAGATATGGCAAGGCAACTTTTGAATATAATCAATATAAAACATTTCATTAAGAGTTGCATAATAATCTGCACTAGATAGAACCATTTAAAAGCAGAATTCTCATCTTCTCGTTATTACCTAGATATACTTTGCGTAAACTTTGGTGAGTAGAGAGTCCTGGGCAAAAGGTACTATTAACACTTTTATGGCTCATTTCCTTTTTTAGTTACATCTATGAGGGCTCTAAAAATGGAGTCTTTAAATTAATTATAAATGCAGAGGCTGAATATTTAAAACCTCTTAAGAGCAAAGGTATTTTCAATTACTTCATACTTATGTATTTTGGAAAATATACTGATATGGGACATATTCCACAAATTTAATATTCCTCCATTTTCTTGTTAAATGAGCATGGTGAGCAGTAGAGATAAAGATTACTTTAATTAAGTGTGCAATGAATCCCATAAAACTTAATTGAACACTTTATTTTCATGCAGATATTTTCTCTTACTCAAATGTTTTTCAGCTATGCTGTATGCAATCATTTTAAATCTAATATTTCAATGAATAAGCAAAGGTTTTAAGACAATTCAGTGTCTTCACTTATGGCATTTGAGAATGACCTTTAGATTTTGAAAAGGTGAGTGTTTTACATTTATTTAAGCTGACAAGAAAAACATAGAATTACCTCTAAACCAAAATAGTGGTGAGAATAGCCAGAGCCATTTTGGTGAATGCAGAAATAGTGATGATGCAGATTTCACAAGTGCTGAATTACTTACCATGAATGGACATCTGCTGGGCTGCACCCCAGGGCATTTATTTTGCCTGTCTTCTAATGTTTCCCAAAAAGACAACACAAGATAAGAATTTAATATCCAACCCCTGTGTATAGCTGGCTTTCACTCTACCAATTACTTTGATATGGCATCATGTGATTACACTTATTCTTCCAATAAGTTACAGAAACATCCAGAAGCAAATCCTATAGCCATCTGAGATTTGGTTGGTTAGCCAAAAGGTATGCTGGCATATCACAGAAAACAACTGAGTGCGTGAATCAATGTAGTGAGGTAACTTACGCAGGTCACACATGTTCATTGTGAAACTGCCCTTTAGCTCAGCAATTAGAAAAATAATTCTACATTTAACTGCATGGTTACTACATTTAGGTGAAAACAAGGTACTTGTTCTAAGTGTCATTTCAAACTGATAGTTATTTTGAAAATTCAAACCAGATTTCCATGTTGTTAATGAATTGTGTGTAAAATATTGCCATTTAATTTGCCAACACATGTCAAGAGATAGATGATATACACACACTGTATGGCAGATGCACTTGACAGCAATAACTTAGGCACACACTGAGAATGACAGTGTGGTCTAAGAAGGGGTGTTCAGAGTTCCAAGTTAAGGAATCTTTGAACGGCCAACCTGGAGGTTTACTCCTTATTTACAAAGGACATCTGAATCCCTAGCCCATTTCTTGGAACGCAGGATGTGCAAGGCACTGAGGCCCTTTGCTTTGGGTTAAATGGAGGTTACTATGTGGAGGTTGCTAGGTGGATGTTGCTAAGTGAAAATGCTATATAATCTGCATACTTTTTACAAATGGTAGCTGTTATCCAGTCCAGCCTGCCACTCCTGGACACTGCCCTATATGTAAGTCCTCAATAAACCTTATGTCTCATTCACTGGCTCTAGGTCTCTTCTTCAACCTCTCAGACAGGGTGCCATCCCAACTGGAGTCAATAAGGGTCTGGTAAAACACACACACACAAACACACACACACGTGCCCACGCACACACATGCACATTTTAAAAAATCTTTCCTGCTCTTTCATGCTTTGTCTTTCTTCATTCGTTCTATCTACCTATCCTCTTTTCATCCCTGCATTCAGTTTTTCTATCTCTTTTACCATCTTTTCACACATCTTTCTGCCCATATTTCTTTCTATGTCAGTCTATCTAGCTATTTATGATTTCAACATTCAATATATATTTGAGAGCCTACTGTTTGCTAAGAGGTGGGCATATTACCTGTGCTAGGTCAATAAAAGTATTTTTAACTCTTCAAATAATTTGATAAATAAAAGTACTCTAAGAGAGGGTTTGTTTCCTTATTGGTTTACATTTTGGTGAGTAATATAAGTGTATAAGAAAACATTAAAAATACAAAAAAGAAAATAGATTCCAAGACACGTGACACGTGTGTGTGTATGTGTGTGTGTGTGTGTGTGTGTGTGTGTTGGGATATATTGCTCTTGGTTAGAAGAATCAGATTTATTAGTTTTTCTGTATTTTCATATTTTGTATAGCTTTAATCTTTAACCAGTTTAGAGTACAATAATTTTATGTTGCTGGTGTAACCTAAAACAAGGATTTTTCCTGTTTTTAGATTTAGAACTTTTCAAAATTTCACTGAAGAGAAGTGATGTAAACAAGAAACAGCAGGTCGGGGGCGGTGGCTCACGCCTGTAATCCCAACACTTTGGGAAGCCGAGGTTTGTGGATCACCTGAGGTCGGGAGTTTGAGAGCAGCCTGACCAACATGGAGAAATCCCATCTCCACTCAAAATACAAAATTAGCTGAGTGTGGTGGTGCATGCCTGTAATCCCAGCTAGTCAGGAGACTGAGGCAGGAGAATTGCATGAACCCAGGAGGCAGAGGTTGCGGTGAGCTGAGATCACGCCATTGCACTCCAGCTTGGGCAACAAGAGCGAGACTCCATCTCAAAAAAAAAAAAAAAAAAAAAAAAGAAATAGAAAAAATTAAATGATTACAATGTAAAATTAAGTGATTATAAGGTGAGGTTTGAATCTGATTTTCAAGCACTTATGATTCAATTTTGTAAAGAAAATAGTTGAAATCAAATATGTGACTCCATGGCACTCATGGTGTACCCTTGTTTAAAACTCAATTTTTGAAAAAATTTACTTGAATGAAACATATATTGTGCCTTGCCTACACAATTTACATTGATTCTTCATCTTCTCTCACAAATGTCTCCCATATCCCACTATTCATTTTTTTTTGTTAAAAATCCAGGAAAAAGACTATAGTCATCAGACAAAAATCGTATAAAAATTAAGTTAATAGAAACCAAAAGTGAAGGTGGCAAAGATGCATTCAGCATTGAAACTAAGTAGCAGGATGATGGCATAAAAATAGAGACAATGAAAAATATATCGCTATTCTGAAAAAAACAACATTCTCTAGATCCAAGGGAACCTGGGAACAGGACTTTAAAGTCTAACACTAGAAATAATGATGAGAGAAAGAGAACACTCAAGGAATTTTAATATTGAAAATCTGTTGCCATATCTAGTAGAATTATCATAGGTATGTTAAAGTTATTATACATTCTATTAAATCTAAAGAAGGTGCCTCTGATTTCACTGGCTGATTTAGTGGAAGCAAATCAATGAACATGGTTATTGCAAAACGTTTTCCCAAAAATGTAATTACAAATACTTACCAGTTTGCATATTAAATGATCAATATTTTCCCAAACAGGCAGAATCAAAAGCTTCCTAGAAAATCTGGGTAAAACCATAATGCTGCTGCGTGAAGGCATATTCACAGTCAGCATGCGAGAATGAGGAAGCATGAAGCCTCCTGCCTTGACAAACCTGCATGGTTCCGGAAAATGTAGTCTTTTGGTGAGCTGATGGCAGAATTTCGAACGTAACATGAACATATTCTGCACTCATTCAGCACACACAACTGAACCTTGACTATAACTTTCTACAAGATTTCTAAATTGAGAAACGGGTGGATTTAAAACCAGAGATGTAGTCAATGTAGACTACTCAGAGGGCTATGGCTAGAGTTAAATGGCAGCTTATAAAAATGTTATCTGGGGCCCACCTTGAACCTTTGAATAAAAAGGATGGTTCTTGATGTAATTTGCCCACAGGGCCTGGTGCCTGTGGTGTGCTCTGAAAGGGAGCATCTATATCCAAAAAGATGTGCCTGCTGAGAAGGGCTGCTGGCAGCTGTGGTGAGCATGCATGAGGCTGTACCACAAAAGCAGGAGAGACAGCAACGAGGCATTTGCTGAGCACTGCTGGGACAGAAAAGACATGTAGAGGGGAACATACATAGTAGACAGTGAGACGGTCCAAGAACAGAGTGCATAGATTAAAGATAGTAATGTTTAAAGAAGTTTTGGAAGTTCCTGGGATGGGATGTTAAAAGAACCAACCCAGAGAGAGAGTTTTAAAAAGCTTTGTCTTCCCCACTTTCATTGAGATGTATTCTAATCAGACAGTCTCTGAGGCCTTGTACATTAAGCACAGTAGCTTTTGTGGAGAAATAAAAATATGTATTAATTGTACAGTCCTCATAGCAATTAAATATGTGGGAGCAGATGCTACCATATGAGGTCCTAGAATACAAGGGGGAGAGCAAAGAGGCAAGAATAACATTCTGGGAAACTCCCCCTCACAAATGGGGGTGGTTTGATATGGAGAAAGTGATGAGATAGAGAAATTGCAAGTAAACAAGGAAAGGCTTCCATTTAGGAAGCAAAGAAGAATAAAGACTGTCATTAGTTTTCATGTCTACTATGCATACTAAACAGTGTTTTAGTTAATGTTGGATTTGTTGCATAATATAGCAAAAGACCTAGACTCTAAAAAAGAGTTAAATAAATGTTTGCTATAGATAATAGGAAGGAAGGCAGAATGAAAAAGGGGAGGAAGGTAGGTAGGAGGGCAGGCAGGCAGGTAGCAAGTAGGGAAGCAGATGAACAAGAGTGAGTTAACCCATCAATGTCTCATTTATATGTAAAATGGGAATTGTTGCAAAGGTTGTAAGAGATAATACATGTAAATTGCTTATTGCAGTATCTGATATACTGGAGGTGCTCAAGAAATGCTAAATATCATTATCATAATTACTGCTATCTTTAGCATCATCATCCTCACCACCACCATCATTATCCCTTGGAGCATTTTTCAAAAGGATATTTGAGAAATACTTCAGTTTGCTGGGACCTACGAATGCATCTTTCTTGATAACCCTCCCACTCATGCTTTAACCCACTTCTATTTAGCTTCTACTCCACAACACTCCAAGAAGTCATGCCTGCCAAATTTACTAATAACATCTTTGTTGCGAAATCCAGTGGACAATTTTTAGTCCATGCCTTACCTGACTTCACTGCAGCATGTATCATTACTGACGAATTCTTACTTTTGGAAGTCCTTTCGCTGTCTGGCTTTTGTGCCAACCCTCCTGCTTGTATCCCCCTACACCTGTAGCCCTTTTAAAGGCTTCTTCCTGAGTTTCTCATTCTGGGGGTTTTCTCCAGGAACCAAGAGCAAGTAAGATTCAGAAGTGTTCATAAAATTTAACTCATTTTCAAGAGAATAGAAAAAAAATTATTGTTCAAAAGAACAATATTAGCCTGCAGGTCAGATTTTAGAAAAACCTTATTCTACATATTAATGACCCACATATATAGTTTGTGTTTTTAAATCCTAGGTCAAATACTTTTTTTACAAAATAAAATAAGAATCTGATTTTTTTAGAACAAATAGATGCAAAAAATGTATTTTTTAAAGCAGGGATAGTCAGTCATTCTGGATGGTACTTGAACTTTTCAAATTCCCATACCATTATTCAGCTTTAAGAAATGCTTGATGATGAGCTAAAGGCAAGCATGTGTGTTTTATTCTAAGAATATTAATACCATTACTATCAACCCTCAGGAATGAGCTTATAAATTTAATAATACTATCATAGTACATATTATAACTATGCTTCTATAATCAGTTTTCCCCACATTATTTCAGAATACTAATTGAAAAATTTACCTATTATGACATATGAAAAATAACTATAGCTAACCTGGGGAAAATACAAGTAGTTTATCAAGCAAAAAAACTCACAAAACAACAAAAAAATGTTTTTTGTGTTCTCAGCATTAATCCATTAAATTCAGGGAATCTAGGCTTCACATGCACACACATATGGCATTAGTGAGCTAACCCAGTTTGTACTGACATGAGCAGGTGTCTGTAGGTAGGTCATTCAAAGTCATCATGAACCAGGGCAGGGTTCCTAGCATATGAATCTTAAATTAGAGACACTGGTATTATAGGATAGCAATGGGCACATAGAGACTATGTCTAGATGGAGGACTTTTGGCATGTTCCTTACTAGAGAGCATGAGGTTTACCTCGCACAATATGGTTTATCAAGCCATGTACTATTAACATGTGCATTTCATTACGAGAAATCCTTAGGCTATTCTCTGAAGATGCTGTTTCAGACATTTTAGGTGTCCCATATGGCATGGATAAGGATGTAATTATGAAAAGATGTAGACTATCACGGAAAGATATACCTTCAAGTTATTTTGCCCCAAACTAGCAAATCTAAGGTTTCTTCCAGACCACCAGGACCTGAGAAATAGTTTCTTTTCTGAAAGAGAAATGGAACAACTCTATGAAACAGGCTCTAAATGGGAGGCAGAAAATGAAAGAAAAATGTGTGTTATTCCATGGCTATGATTTCTCTGCTTAACTTTCAGGGTTAAAATATTAGCTAGCTCCATCATCATCCAGTCAAATCTTTACACCAAACCCCTTCCTCCTTCAGAATACCGCTTTCGTTAGGTTCTCATCTCCTGAGTAGCCGACTGCCATTATTTCTCTGCTTTAACTTAAGTCTATGCACTTCAGCCATAAAGCGAGACACTAAAATACACTTTGGGATAGGTGAACATTCAGTACAAATCATTCAAAAGGGAACGTCTTACCTGTAGGACACACTTATAAATACTATCCTGACCTCTTTCATGGACCACCCCATTCCGGCTTCAACCACTTGCTCTTTACATCCTCCTTGCTAATCAAAGCCTGCATCACAGTGAAATGGAATCTGTTAAGCCGCTTTGCCCTCAATTTGCATGAAATTCCATTTTCCTGACGGCTTTCTTACCCTTTGGAACAACTCCAGCATCACACCTTATTGAGCCCCTTTTCTCATCTGCTATTTGCTCAGCCCCTACTTTGTGCTCCCTTTCCACTCAGCCTAACACGGAGCACAGTGAACTGTCATCACCCATTTTACTTCTCTAGAAAGAGGACAGATTCTGTGTCCCATTCTACTTTGCACTGGAAGTGCCTCCCTCGGGCACAGGTGTGAACACAAGCTGGGAACGCAGGAGGTATTTTTAAATCAGTGATTGTGTCCATTCAAATTTGTCCCAAAGGAGAAAAAAGTGTTTGTGAGGATTTGTGTGTTTGCATGTGCCTAGCTAATTTAAGTATGTTATTTGGAATATATCAGAGACAAACTGTTTTATAAATAACTAAAATAGGTGCTGGCTACAAAAAGAGGTGTTAGAAAAAGCTCTCTATTTGTCTTTTGTGCTTTAAAATGACAATTTTAAATGGTGCTGCTGTAGGGAAACCTGGCTGGGAAATAAACTGTGAAAAGGTATAGGCGGGAAAATAGTTGGTACTTACTGAGGGCATATTATGGGGTGGGATGGTTCTAAGTGTTCTCCAGGTATGAACTCATTTAATAGGATAATCCTGCAGTGTAGACAAGATCACAGCATAGGGTCGCGTGATTGGGCTGCTTGTTCAAAGGCACTCGGCAGAGACTGGGATGGGGCAGAAATCCAGCCCTCAGTGCATCCTGTTCTGTGACCTTGCCTGGGACTCTTTCTTTGCATCAAGATGCCTTTAGGTAGTAAAATTAATGGCTATCTGTCCCGATGATAAACTTTTCTCCAATTCACACAAAAGCACAGAATAAGCAAGTGGCATTCCTAGTGGTAGGCTCTATAATTATTCCATTTACAGATGAGGAAACTGAGGCACAATGAAGTCAAGAATTCTGCCAAAGTTTATATAACTAGTAAGGGACAGCGAGGAGATGCAAACCCAGGCTCATGGCTCAGAGTCTGCATACTTACTCACTGTGATATGCTGGTTCTCTGTCACATTTGGAGTGCTTTGCGCATGCTAGTTTACATCCATTAAATTTTACATGTATTAACTAATTTAATCCTCACAATAACCTTAAGGAATCAGCCCCTAAGGATAAACAACTATGCCTCGACCCCTGTAATCCTAAGAGATGCCCCTTTGCGGGCAAGGTTGTCCCTGGTGAAAACAGAGCCAAGGAGACACTTCACTGATCAGAACTAATTGGCTAATTGAAATGCTCCAGACATTTTGCCAAGAAAAAGAGAGTCTAATTAAAACAAAAAACTATCAGTAGTACTGGGAGTTAAACTAGTGGGAGCTGAGAAATGTAAGTCAGAACTGAAATTAATAGATATCTAGAAAGCTCCAATAATATATTTAGAGGGTATTATTGGCAGAGTGATATACTAGATAAAACATAGATAAGAAAGAGTTGAATTTACCAATATAAAATGTATTTTGGTATAAGATAAAAGCAACACCTCATATTAGAAAGGAAAAGGACCGAGATAACTGAGTTGATATTTGAAAAAACAAGTTGAATTCATATATATGTGTGAAATGACTTAGCTACTAGGTTGTTTGCTATAATAATGTTTTTAACAGCAGAACATTAGGAGAAATCTAAATAGACAAAGTATATGAAAATCTCACAAGGAAAACTGTGTAGCTATTTAAAAACAAAATAAAAAAAAGAGAAAGGTCTATGTCAATTGATGCAAGATATCTTTCTTTTGCCTTTTTATGCAAAAAACATATCTCTAGAAGACTATATGAGAAACCAATAAACCTGGATATTTTTGGAGAAATATTCTAGGTAGTGGAGGGACAGAAGTGGACGGAAAACTTTTCACTGCTTATCATTTTGGGCCAGTTAACACACTACCTACTCAAACAACGTGGAAAAACAAAACAAAACAAAACAAACTTTGGTTTGACTTTTACTTAGTGCAACTTTGGGCTAGTTTACTAAATTTGCAGAGACGAATTTTCTTATTTGTAAAATGACAATTATAATTCCTGCCTCACATAGTTTTATCAGGTTTAAGTAAGATAATATATGGAAAGATTCTACTACATAACCTGACACACAGTAGAGAAATAATGGTTCTCTCATCCATCACTTTCCTTTCTCAGGGGACACAAACTCCAGTGGCTACTAACTAGTCCAGGCAGATAATATAAATGCATGACATACGTTGGCTGTAGGAGATGAGGGGGTGGTAGGGCGTGTGGTAACTTAAGGCATTCAAATTATTCTATGTGTGTATATCAAATATAAATTATACATATGTCTATATATTATATATGTATATAAAGTCTTATGGCTGTCATTCTTGCTTTTACATAGGGATCTTCATGTTATAAAATTATTTTACAATGTCTCTTTCAAGCCACTGAAAAATCATTTCAACTATATTGCACAATTAGAATAAAATATTTTTTAAAATCAGTCTCTTAAGTTATACTTTTCTCTAGGTTATTTAATATAATTGGCTTTGCTTTTTCATAGACAAAAATCATATCCATGGAAATACATAGCTACTGGTTGCCAGACCACAATTGGGAGGTTAAAAGCAAAGGACGCCTCTGACATCTTGGCTACTGTTCTTTGTGACAGACGTGATGGATAAGGTGCTGCTGCTTGCAGCTAATAAATCTGACTGAGGTAGGAGTCTGGCAGAGGTGACACAAGTGTAGCCAAGTCGGAAGGTTAATAATAGCAAATTTATATACGGGTGGGCAGGATAATGGTCAATAGTTACGAGAGGAATTTCAGGTACCATGTTCAGATTTGAGGAGGCAATGATTCAACAACATTCCTTGCCTAAACAATTCTTCTGTTTCAAATAAGTCAATGTTAAATAAACAATAAACTAGTGACCAAATTAACATTTGTTCTCAATTATGTGGTGAACTTCATATTCTCAGAAAACAAGTTTAAACACAGTTTATGATATATATCCATTTGACATCTTACACAAATATATATACTCTCTGTAAACTAAGCACATCATTATTAATTTCCATATAAAACTAAATTAAGACTTGCATAGGCAAATGTAACTACTATTCATGAAATAACCTAGAACTAGAAGCATTAGAGATACGGAGCAAATGGGAGGTAAAGCACTGCATCATTTTATTTTTATTTACTTATTCTGTGTGGACACCTTCCTAAACTCCAGAGAGCAGAGAGAGTCTCAAAGACGAGACAAGGTCCTTGGTGCTGTGCCATATGAAATAACCTCCACTTAACGTCTTGTTTCTTTAGTCAAGAAGAATTGAAGAACATGTGCTACACAACTGTACACAAAGTCACCTAAGTGAAAAGCTATCCTAAATCCATACTAATGAGACCATATTGCTTTTCTCTCTTTGGGATTAGCCCAGGTTAAAAAAAAAAAAAAAAAAAAGACTGGTCATGCATTTGAAGACTTCTCTTTATAAAATAGTTAATTTTATTTCTCCCAATTATCTTTTTAGAGGCACACTATCTTGAATAGTAGTGTAGGTCTGGAGCCTACTATTTTGGCTCCTATATGGGGAACCTGCATTATATTAACTTTACCTCTGGGATGAGATTCCTAATGTTCCAATTTAGAATCCTGAGAATACTGGATCTCAGCCCACTCTCAAATACTCCTGATTTTCCTTCCTGTAATCATCGCAGCATGGGATAATAAAACAAAAGGAAATCTTCTTTTTATTTTTTTGTGCATGTTTTTCTTCCATGTCTACCCAGTGCCTAGCATGGTCCTTTAAACCAACGAATGGTCAGCAAATCTCATGCAGAATATATACAATGCAGCTTCCCTAAATGCCGCAGACACAGGCAGTCTTCCTCCTCTGTGTTCCCTAAGCCTGCTGTGGAAATCAGCCCTTGCATTTTCTTTGAAAAACTCCAATCATGCAACTGTCTCATCATCAAGTTGTAAAACCACCTTAAGGATCATTTCTCATTTTTCACACCCAAGTCTCTAGCACGGTGCTTAGCATGACAATGGTGGAGAAATAACTGTTGACCCAAACAGAACTGAACTTAGAGATATTGTCACTCTCTTTGTAAGTAATATGCTACATTTTGTACCTTTTGCTCTGACCACTGTGGAATTTGTCATTTATATCCAGACCACTCATTAACAATAGAAACTAGGTTTAACCAGCACTGTTTAACTTAAAATGAAAATAACAGGAAATTGGGACATAAGTGATAATGACACATTGGTTGGAACATTTTAATATGCAGAAATGCATTGTTTCTCCTTTATTTAGTGGTGGGGATTATGAATGAATGGCTGCAGAAAGATGTTTAAAAGATCTTGTATGTTTTTATTCTTAATGGAGTAAAGCTAATACAATTCACCTTTTCTGTTCACCATTTTCTTCTGATGCAACATAATCAGCTCTGTAGATCATTTTTGGACATGCAGTGATCAAAAAACAACATAAAATTTCCACTTTTAAGATGTTACACAGCATACATGGACTTATAAAGTAATTTGGGCCAGCCAATAAATTATTGCTTCCATAGAAAATAGAGACTTAGAGAAGTGATAATTTATTAATGCTTATGGGAGCAAATTTTGAAATGAAAAGAAAATTCCAATCTATTGGCTGAGCACAATGGGTCTGTTATGTAGACATCATGTGACTAACACATAAAGTTGTCATTTCAATGAGATAAAATACTTTACAATAAGGTTAGCTTTACTGTCAAGCTCAGGATATGTGAAATTAACAAAAAATATATGTTGATGTGCCTTTGAGGTAAGCCATTCGTGGCAGGAGTAAATTTTAGTGGTTGACCAAAATGACTTCACAAGTTCACACATATCTTGTTCTTGCCTAAGAATGAAACATTCATATTGTTTTATGTATGATTCTCATGGCCAAAGTCAGCTCGAGTGCCAATTATATTGTGTTACAAATGAATATGTTTTAAAAGGTGAATTATGCTGATCAACTGTATTCCATTAAGAAGATCACACATAGGATCACACCACCTGTTGATCTTTTAAAAGAGGAAATGTATCATGCTGTTTCAGTGCTACTATCAAAGACAATTAAAATGGAGTGAGACACAAGAAGAAAACTCTGATGTGAATGGAGCTATCTTTTCTTAGATTTAATTTTCAATGCTTTCTTTCCTAGAATAATTCACTGATCAAAAGTTTCTTTCCCTGTAAAACAGGGACAGCACCGGGCTGTTGTGGAGATTAAAGGAGACAATATATGTAATACTCTTAGCACCCACAAATTACTTGATACATGGTAACCATTAATATTAAATACAGTAACATAAAACTAGTGATGAAGTAGAGAGCAAGAATGTATTCAATCAATTCTGGGGATTTTATTTATGATTAGACATACTTCTATGCATATTTCAAAGTATTTTCTTCCATATAGGAGTCTAAAGAAAAACTGTTAAAAGTGAAATGATGCAGTTTACTTAATAATAGTAGGAGGGGCTGGGCTCGTGGTTCATGCCTGTAATCCCAGCCCTTTGGGAGGACGAGGTGGGTGAATCAAAGAGGTCAGGAGCTTGAGATCAGCCTGATCAGCATAGGGAAACCCTGTCTCTACGAAAAATACCAAAATTAGGCAGGTATGGTGGTGGGCACTTGTAATGCTACTCAGGAGGCTGAGGTAGGAGAATCACTTGAACTCAGGAGGTGGAGGTTGCAGTGAGCGACATTGCACCACTGCACTCCAGCCTGGGCGACACAGCAAGACTCCATCTCAAAGAAAAAAAAAAAAAAAGTAAGGGGAATTACTTACAGAACAAGTTCACGCAGTCAATAAGTGGCAAGTTTACACAGCCAAAAAATGGCAAAACCAGGATCTGAATCCAAGCAGTGTGGCTCCAGAGCCTATGTTCTTACAGAGTATCTTGTTTCCTCTCTGTAGTCACATGACTGAGAACTCTCTGGATAGTATCAAGTGTTTACATTAACTAGGTTTGCAGATGATCATCTCTTATCCTTTTAAATGTTGCATCACCATTTTTGATGCTATTATGAATTTGCTCTCGTGGAAAACTTTATTTTTCCAATCTGTATTAATGTCTTAAAACTGCTATCTCACATTTAGTTTAAAAAATAGTCATTTCTTTGCTGGATTTGTCTGAGAATTTATATACATATACCGTACACAAAAGGAAAATGTCCTTTGAATAGAAGGCAACAATTTTCAAGATAAGACAAATATAGACAATAAATATTATATAACCTAGGAGCACTTGATAATATTTCCTAGATCAAAAAATTTACAATCTATTTTCTCCAAGGCAGTAAAGGAGCCAATTAACATCTTTTTTAATAATAATAAAAAATTTAAGGATTGCACATTGCCCTTGAAGAAAGCTAAGCATTTAATAAGTTGAAGACACTTTTTACCATTCTTTAGGGAATACTGTATTTCTAAGAATGGCAGGTAACATGTGCTCTGAATGATACTAGCAAATGGTAACTGCAATATCATTCCCCTTAATGTGATGTTATAAACCCAGTGGAATGCTGGGAGAGCACTCAAGCATTCCTTTAAGCATGAATTCCTAAGTTGCATAATAATGCTAAGTGCATCATCCTAAACATATGCTGTTGTTTCTGCTTATGATAGCTACAGTGGTACTGATGCTCGACATCTTCTAGGAGAGGAAGCTGGTGAGCATTATAAATCCCAGGGACTCCTGATGGTTGTCTATCCCTGGGCTCTGCTGCATGCCTAGTGGCAAGGTAGTATAGGGGAAAGGTCACCAGCTGAGGAACCACAAGGGAAGGATTCTAGTTGCAGTTCAACCAGCAATTAGTTTGGGGGAAATTATTATACCTCTTGAAGCCTTGATCTCTTGAATGTGAATATTAATTTTTACTGTTTAATAAAGTGCTCATTAAGATAAAAATTGACATCTGTGAAAATGCTTTAGAAAAAAAATGTTCTGTGAACAACAAATACCCACAGAAGCAACTGAGGCACAAGATCACACAGTCTATAATAGGGACTCAAAGTGTTTCTGGATTGCTACCATCTGATCCCATTACTTAGCTATTTTTCAACCAACCTGCAAGCTTCTTGGCTGGGGCCCAGGACTACATTTTCTATAGCTTAAGACCATCATATGTAGGATAATAAATTGAATCTACAGATTTTTTTGATGGCACACAAGTATTCGCCTCTGTTCTCCTACAACTTTGTAACATTTCTGCCTTTCATCTTCACTATGCTCATCTATTTTTATATTTACATATGACTATACACTTGATTCAGTCATAAAAATCATAAAAATCTTTAGTCATAAAAATCTACTGTTCTCTCCCATCTATAACCTTCCTCCAACTAAATCCACATGTAAAACAAGTTTCTTTCTCTCTCTCTGGTATGATGTACTTCTTCAGTTCTCTAAAATTCAGTGCAAACATCCATCTTCTAAATGAGGTCCTTCCTAATTGATCCGGGTGCATTTACCATGCACTCTTTTTCACCACTCCCAATGATGTACAATACACAGACACACTGACACACATACACACATATTTCTTCCCTTATGCAGTTACACAAGGATGCAGTAGTTTCCTTCCGGAGATCTAAACACAACACTTCTTCAGCCTTCCTCATTCCAAATAAACTCACTAGTAGAAAGCTCTAAGTCAGACACAGACCACAAAAAAAAGCCCAAAAGTGGGAGGGAATAAGCCAGGGAAAAAGGAGAGTGAGGACAAATCTTAAATGAGTTCTCTGGTCAGATACATATAAAAAGTGAACCAGTTATGAAACAGCTACAACCTCCCCCAACTCAATGCTTTGGTTTTTCGTTACCATCTGAGCCCCTGTCATCACCAGGGAACAGTCTCTGGCACATATCAGGTTACACACCCTGCATCCCCACAATAACAACATTAACCAGTGTGTTTTAGGCTTTACAGTTTACAAAGGCTTTCTCAGACACTATCCCATACGATGATATGACTGTAAGATTAAGCCAATGGGAACACTATCTTATTGGAGAAAAAAATTATCACAGATATCTCTTTATTTATATGCAAGGTGGCCTTCCTCTTTACAATTGTGTAAAGGGAACTGTTGGCTTTACAGAATCAGGTATCTGGTAAGCTGCGAGTTGTGTAAAGACAGTGAAAAAGGAATCTATGTAATAGTGCATCAGCTTAGGAGATGGGATTTTCATTTGGCTATGCTCCCTAGAAAACGCACAAGCTGAATTTCAGACTGGATGGAAAAGGTAATTTCAAAACCATGCTGCACAAAGGGCTAATAGGACACAACTCCAGGTACTAGGATTAAAACAAATTAAATATAATAGTGATTGAGGATTGCCAAGCCCTATTGATGGACAAAGCAAAAGGCAGTACACTTTCAAAATTCAGAGTGAGAGCTACACACTTTAAATAAACCTCAAACAAGCTTCCAATTCTATGAAGCAAAATTCTCTGTACAAAATAAAGTTTCCAGTAGAATCTGAATGGCAAATAGACAAACAAGACCAGGAGACTGTCAACTCATACATATACTAATGAAGACATAATCTTCTACCTGTAGAAGTTAATGAAAAATTTCCCATATAAAGGTGAGAAACAAATACAACAGATTTGTTTTTCTAGAAAATATAGTGTATATATTATTAAGATAAATTTAATTTTACATATTAACTTAAAATGTGCTCAAACATAGGGAAGTCAATTCAAAGGAGAATACTCTGATGCTTTTGCTAAAAACTCAAACTATTGGAAAACTATTATTTTTTGTTGTAAAATAAAAAAAAAAAAAAAAGGGAAGTCCACATCATGGTACTTCAAGTTTTATGTTGTTCATCTATCCCTTTCTTGGGTCATAATCTTATGAGGAGTTCCATCAGTACTTGGAATTCAAATCCATATTCTATCAATATAGCAAGTTGACGTCTGGACCTTTTTGAACTCCAGCCCCAAGGAAGATCCATGAATGCTACTATCTGAATCTTGTGTGTATGCTTTTTCAATGGCAACAACACAGTTTTAGTAATCGCAGTGGAAAAAATGAAACAATAGCAACAGCTGGCATTGCTACCAAGAAAAAAAAAATTTAACAGAATGATACATAAATCATGTAGCATCTTGAATACAAACACATAAACCCTGGATTTATGCTGAATACGGAAAGCGAGGTGAAAGAACAGCTGGATAGTACACTATTGTGAGCAGTGAAAGGGGACATCCTTTTACGAAAAGGCAGTTTTAAGAGAACACATTTTATTAAGTATAAGAAATATTTTCCTCCATGAAGGATTTCATAGAGAAAAACACAGAATCAAGATTAGAAGAACACAGATAAGAAAAGAATAACAGTTTAGTAATAGAAAGAACTTGAAAGGAAAGGTAATATAACAAATACAGACCTGGCTAGAGTAGGAGTGGAAGATGGAGTGAACTGAAATTACCTAGAAATAATAACATCACAGAAATAAAGCTTAAGAGAATAATGAGAAATGGATATAACACTTAAATGTATTCATAATAGCAGACAGAATTAATCAGAGTTGGAAGGAAAAAGAGAGTCATCAGCATCTAGATGGGAAGTCAAGCCACAGGATTGGGAACAATAACATAGGGACAAGGGTTGAGGAGAAAAGAGAAGGTCACCAAACGAAGCAATCTAGTAGAACTTGAACATTTAGGAATGACTCTAAATCCAACCCATCTTTAACATTCTGCTCAAATTTCCTCTTTCCCCAAGCCTTCTCGGAACACTCCTGGGTTCACAGTCAGTGGTTTTTCATTTCATTCTTGTTTGGTGGATGACTCCTCACACCAGTGGTAAACTCTCCTCTTTATTTTTGAGGAGCTTAGTATACTATCTCCCCACTATACTGCTCCTTGAAAACTGGGTTCAGAAGTTGTGTTTATTTGCATGTTTCATGGCAAATAGTTTAATTCTACAAACAGAGAGGTTATCCAACGAGTGTTTGTCATATGGACAACCAGATCCACTTACTTTGTTTGCAGATAAATTGCATTAAAATGAGTAAAATGACTTACGATATCATGTAAGAACTAAGTACTAGAATTGGAAGGAAAAAGCCACTCTTTTTTGTAGCCTTAAACCACTGGGGTGGGAGTGGGAGTAAATCAGCCTCAAAGGAAAAGTTTACGTTAGTTAAACCAATGTGAAGGCAAAGAAAGAATATAAATTAGGATAACCTGAAAAGATACTGTGGGAGAAATTAAAATATTTCTTAATGAAAACAAATACTGGGAAACCAGTAAAAAATGTCAAGGGCTAATTTTATTGGCCAAATATGGAAAATAATATAATCTCCAAGAATTACAACTTAGTAGTAAGAAGTTCAGGGACAAACACAATCAATACAATTTCAGATTGATTTTGCATTGCTGATTTGAAGTAGTACCTTGGGAATTGTGGTTCTAAATCTATTTGGGTTCTTTACATAGTTTTGGTATCAAAACACAAAATAATGTTCGCTCTTTTTTGTCTGAGGGCAACATTTTTATGCTCAAGGAGTTCCCACAGACAGGACATAAAATCTTAAGCTACTGGAAAGATAATTCCTGGTAGGTATGGGTCTTTAACAGTAACATGGATAGCTGTGTGACTGGCATCACTGAATCGATATTATTCCAGACACTTTGAGATGCTTGGTGGTTAGGCCACAATTATGCACGGAATTGTATCATAAGTGCTCTTTTTTATTCTCACTAGTAAAAAAAAATGTTTTAAAAATCATCATCAGTCTTGGAATGCACTGTTTTATGATGCATAGCATTTAGGAAACCTTAAAATTACATGTACTGAGAGGGAAATCAGATCGTCTCACTTCAGCAACTGAAATTAAACCCCTCTTCTTTTTTCCAACTAAAAGCCGTAGTTAATGTTCAATTACTTGGCTTTGGGTTGATGATCTGGATCTGTTTCTCCCATTTCTGAGAAAACTTGTCTATAATATTCAGATCAGTGCTTCACCTTTCTGTTTTGCTTTCTGCATTGTTGAGCAAACCTAACCACTGAGGGAAGCTTAATGCCATGCCTGGCAGTGTGATTGACAGAGACTCACATTTAGCTCTTACAGAGATTGTTCCAACATTATGTGGACTATAGTGAGCATCTATTTTTAAAAATTGTGAAGGCATAGAAAACAAAAGAAGCTAATTCTTTTTAAAAATGTTGTAAGAACACAGAATATAATACTTATTTTATAATATCTTTCAGAGAGCTAAATTTACCCTGTAAGTTTAAGAATTATATTAGTCTGTTCTCACACTGCTAATAAAGACAGACCCGAGACTGGGTAATTTATAAAGGAGAGAAGTTTAATTGACTCACAGTTCTACATGGCTGGGGAGGCCTCACAATCATGGCAGAAGAAGAAGGAAGAGCAAAGGGGTATCTTACATGGCAGCAGGCAAGTGAGCTCATGCAGAGGAACTCTCATTTATAAAACCATCAGATCTCGTGAGACTTACTCACTACCACAAGAACAATATGGGGGAAACCGCCCCCATGATTTAATTATTTCCACCTGGTCCCACCCTTGACACATGGGGATTACTACAATTCAAGATGAGATTTGGGTGGGGACACAGCCAAACCATATCAAGAATGTAAATTATATGACAATTAAAATAATTATAAAATTATACTGATCAGTCTATTTACTGATAAGATGTCCTAGGGAAAACACTGAGAATATTTGAAAAAATTTTCCCTTCTTATAGGTTTTAAATGCAAAGTTTTAAAGGAAATTTTATTTTATTTTTTATTATACTTTAAGTTCTGGGGTACATGTGCAGAACATGCAGGTTTGTTACATAGGTATACACGTGCCATGGTGGTTTGCTGCACCCATCAACCCATCATCTACATTAGGTATTTCTCCTAATGCTATCCCTCCCCTAGCACCCTACCCCTCAATGGGCCCTGGTGTGTGATGTTCCCCCGCTGTGTCCATGTGTTCTCATAGTTCAGCTTCCCCTTATGAGTGAGAACATGTGGTATTTGGTTTTTTGTTCTTGTGTTAGTTTGCTGAGAGTGATGGTTTCCAGCATCATCCATGTCCCTGCTAAGAACATGAACTCATCTAACGGAAAAATATTTAATCTAGTTTCCCTTAACACGTTTTTAGGCCTGAATGTCTCTAGTTTAGGCATCTTGTGGTATTAAATGGTGGACACAACACTGATATCCATTTTAAACTCAGATGACTTGGATCTAAGTCTCATTTTCTATTTACATTTATTAGATCAGGCCCCTAAATCCTTTGGACTATAACATAATTATCTGAAAAATGGGAGTTCAAAATCTCTACCTACATCACAGAGTAGATTCAACAGAGAGAATGTTATGTGAGAACATTTTCAAATTTTAAAGTACTGTTATCAATTGGCACCAGAGGTCATATTTAGACATCTGGTTCCAAACAAGATGGTGTAGATCCAATTTTCCCCATTTCCTCCTCTCCAAATACAGCTAAATATCCTGGAAACAATTTAACAGACATTCACAAAAGACCCTGAAAGATGGAAAGAAGAAGGCAGGAATTAGGAAATGATGCCACAGCAAATGTGTAGGACTTTCTTTTCTCTCCCATATATCTCAGATAGCACACTAAGAAGACCTTCAGCCTAGAATGGACAACAGGTGTCAACAAACAACAAAAGCAAGCAAACAAAAGGGAAAAGCCTACTTTCTCTGGCTGAGGGCAAGGAAAGGGGGAGAGTAACTGGGACATGGGGCAGTCTTTTTCCTGACCCATACCTAGCAGCAGTAGTAGGTCCCTTTAACCCGTAAGTGGTGGCATCAGGAGATCCCAGAAAGGGTAACACATCTTGCATCCATAGCGGCAGCTGGAAGCACCTGCACTGGTGAGGTCAGTGAATCCCTGACATCAAACCTGGTTAAATATGGAAAATAATATAATCTCCAAAAATTACAGCTTAGTAGTAAGAAGTTCAGGGACAAACACAATCAATACAATTTCACATTGATTTTGCATTGCTGATTTGAAGTAGTACCTTTGGAATTATGGTTCTAAATCTGTTTGGGTTCTTTACATGGTTTTGGTATCAAAACACAAAATAATGTTTGCTCTTTTTTGTCTGAAGGCAACATTTGTTATCAATTGGTAGCAAAATCCGGTATGGGTGACCCATCCTCTTCCCCATACCTGCCTATATCATGTGGGCAGAGATAACAGGCCAGAGAAAACACTTTCCATCCTACAGATCCAGTGTCTAACATCCCTACTAGTCACAATAGGTGACCTAGAGAAGTGCTTTCTGTAATTTGCAAGTGGCACCAGCAGGAATATATGAAGAGCTCCAAAGTCAGGAGAACTAAGCAGACCAAAATAGCATTGAAGAGCTGTGCAAACTAAATGCATTTGGAACTACAGCCTACGAAACAGGCCAGAACCTACATAACAAACGAAAACACAGACATTCTTGGGTAAAATGATAGATTTTATTTTAAATGTCCATTTAAAAATGGTCTGCATAAAGAATGTCCAGAATAAACATAAATATAAGCCATGAACCAGGACAAACAAGTTGGATGAGAAAAGACAATAAACTAATTCTGATAACCAAGAAAAATGAAATGTCAAATTTATCTGACAAGGATTTTAAAGCAGCCATCATAAAATTGCTTTAACAAGCAATGATGAATTCTCTTGAAACAAAAAATCTCAGTAAAGAAATGGAAGTTATAATAAGGCACTAAATAGAAATTAGAGAATGGAAAAATAAAATAATAGGAATTAAAATCTTGCTGGGTGGGTCAGTAACAGAGTGGATATAACAGGACAGAACAATGAAATTAAGGACAGATCCACAAAGTTTATCCAAAAAATTCAAAAACTTGACATTGTTTCTATTTCACCAACTTGGAAGCAACGAACCAATTCCTATAAAACTGCAAACTACCAAAACTAACAAGATGAAATGCATAACCTGAATAATCCCATAACCATTAAAGCAATTGAATTTGTAATTAAAATCCTCTTGAAAAAAATCTCCAGGACAGTTGTTTTACTGGAGAATTTTACCAGATATTTAAAGAAAAAATTGACACCAATTTTACACAATCTTTTCCAGAAAATAGAAGAGGAAGGAATGCTTACCTACTCATTTTATGTGGCTTGTATTACTATGATACTGAAACCCAATAAAGACAGTACAAAAAAAATTACAGACCAGTATTTCTCATGAACACAGACACAAAAATCCTCAATAAAATATTATCAAGTTAAATAAAACAGTATATAAAAATAATTATTTACCATGTCCAAGTTGGACTTATCCCAGGTATGCAAGGTTTATTTAATATGTAAAGATCACTCAATGTAACCTACCATGTCAACAGTTTAAACAAGAAATATCTTATGATTAGATCAATTGAAAATAGTGTAGATGCAGAAATTACAAGAAATCTACCAAAAAAGTTCCTACAAATAAATGATTTCAGCGAGTACTTGAGATCTATGACCAACACATGAAAATCAATCTCATGTATATATTCTAACAACAAACATACAGAGACTGAAATTAAAAACACAATACCCATTTACATTGTTCAAAGAAAATGGAACGCTTAGGTATACACTAAACAAAACGTGCAATATACTTTTGCTGAAATTACAAAATGCTGATGAAAGAACTCAAAGAAGGCTTAAATAAATGGAAGGGCTTATCATGTTCATGGATTGGAATACTCAACACAGTAAAGATATATATTATTGTCAACTTAGTCTGGAGGTTTAATACAATTCCTATCAGAATCCCAACAAGATTTTTGTAGTTCTAGAAAAGCTTATTATAAAATTTATATAAAAAGGCAAAAGACCTAAAATATCTAAGACAATTTTGATAAGAGTAAAGTAGGAAATATCACTGTATTAATCTGTTCCCACGCTGCTATAAAGAACTTTCTGAGACTGAGTAATTCATAAAGAAAAGCAGTTTAATTGACTCACAGTTCTACACGGCTGAGGAGGCCTCAGGAAACTTATATTCATGGCAGAAGGGGAAGCAGGCATATCTTACATGGTGACAGGTGAGAGAGAGGGTGTGTGTGAGTGCAGGAAAAACTACCATTTATAAAACCATTAGATCTTGTGAGAATTCACTCACTATCATGAGAACAGCATGGGGCAAACTGCCCCATAATACAATCACTTCCCTCTCTTGACACATGGGGATTACAGGTCCCTCCCTCGACACATGGGTATTGCAACTCAAGGTGAGATTTGGGTGGGGACACAGAGCCAAACCATATCAATCACTCTACCTCAATATTAAGGTTTACTATATAGCTGCAAGAATCAAGACAGTGTAGTACAAGTGAAGGAATAAACCCATAGATGAAGAGAATCCAACAGTTTATGACAAAGGTGCACACACAATTCCATGGAAGAAGAATAGCCTTTTCATCAAATGGTGCTGGAACAGTTGGACATCCATAGGAAAAAAAAATAGAGAGAGAACCTTACCCTAACTCTTACACATTAAACAAAAATTAACTCAAAGTACACCACTGACTTAAACATAAAAAGTAAAACTATACAATATTTAGAAAAAGTATGAAAAATAATTTTGGACCTGGGGCTAGATTGAAGAGTTCTAAGACTTACTACCAAAAGTCTGATTCATAAAAGGAAAAATGATCATCTGGATTTATCAAGGTTAAAAATATTTATCCATAAAAGATCCTGTTAAGGGGATAGAAAGACAAATTGCAGACTTGGAGAAAATGTTCATAAGCAACACATCTGTAAAGATATGTAAAGGAACTTGTATACATAAAGAACTTTCAAAACTGAGTTTAAAAAGCAAACAACTGGCAAAAGACATGATCAGATTTGCCACTAATTAGGATATAGATATGACAAATAATCATATAAAAAGATGTGCAATATCATTAGCAATTAGGGAAATGCAAATTAAAACAAAAAAGCAGTATCACTATACACCTGTCAGAATGGCTAAAATTTAAAAAATACTCATAACCTCAAATGCTGGCAAGGATGCAGAGAAATTGGATCACTTGTTCACTGCTGGTAGGAATGTAAAAGAGCATACCCATTCTAGAAAACAGTTTGGCAGTTTGTCCTAAAACTGAAATGCACTTAGTATATAATCCAGCAACTGCACTCTTGGGTACTTAGAGAAGTGAAAACCTATGTTCACACAAAAATCTGTATGCAAACGTTCATAGCAGCTTTATTCATTCATATTAGCCAAAAACTGGATAAACCCACAAGTCTTTCAATGGGTACCCTAAAACAGACTGTGGTATATCCATGTCATAGCCTACTGGCATAGTGTACTGCAATAAAAAGTAGCAAACTATCGATACACACACTAGAATGTATTCCAATAGAATTATTTTAAGTGGAAAAGTCAATCTCAAAAAAAAAAAGTTTACACACATTATGATTCCATTTGTAGAACATTTTTGAAACAAAGTTACTGAAATGAAGAACAGATCAGTAGCTGTCAAGGGTTAGGGATTGGTTAAGGGGAGGAGATAAGCATGGCTATGAAGGGGTAGCATAAGGGAGCCCTGTGGTGATGAAATGGTTCTGAATTTCAATTGCGGTCATATTTAGGTATAACTACACATGTGATATCATCACATGGAACTACACACACATACAAACACACACACACACACACACAGACAAGTACCTGGCAAAATGTGAAGTAAGCTCTGTAGATTGTACCACTACCAATTTTCTGGTTTTGATATTGTACTGTATTTATATAAGTTAACATTGGGGGAGGCTAGTGAGGGGCGTCTAAGACCTTCCTGTAAATTCCTTAGTAACTTCCTGGGAATTTATAATTATTTCGCAATTTAAAACGGTTTTAAAAAGTCATATTTGAAAAATTTTGAAATCATTCTGCTACTGTGCAAACCAGATTTGATGATGTCATTATTATTTTAAAAGTTGTATGCATTGAGGAGTAACGACAAGATATAATTCATTGCTCTACATGCGAGTAACTTGAGCAATTAAGAAACAAAGTAGGACAGAATTTTGTAATCCTTACCTAGGCACTACTTTATAGTCACATGAAATATTAACAGGTAGAAGGGGAAAATACATAAATCATTGGTGCAGGAAGGATATTCAAAATACTTAATAACTTTTATGGTCTGGACATAAACCAATCAATAACAGATTCCGGGGCCAACGAGAACAGATACCAGCCACAACCCAAAATTTGGTACTGGTGCACAACAGTGGAATATCCATCCTACCTGATTTATTTTCGATACATTGTACTATTTCCTCCACAAAAGATTCATAGTCCTAAAATGTTGGTATTTCTGAGTACTTCTGACCCGAAAAGACTGGAAAGGGCACTATATTATTGGATGAAGCATACCTCAAAACGTTGCTAAAGCACATCACGACTAATACCAGTCAGCTACAAAAGAATTGCTTCTATTAGGATATTTGAAATTTCTTCGTTTTTTACAAACATATAAAATATCAGTACAAAAACAAAATCACATTCAAGTTAATTTATTATATTTCAAGATAGGTGTTCAATATTTGCATATATATAGTTTTTACAGTTTTGAACTTTTAGTACTTGAATAGTTAATACTGTTAGAATCTTTTTATGAGTTCTTCCTTGAGGAAAGATTCCAAGGTGCTTTGTGAACCTAATCTTAGCAGATTTATCAGATTAGAAAGATAAATACTGAAAGGTAAAATTAATTTCGTCATACTTAATTTTCTTGAGAAATTAGGATCACTAATTATCAAAACAAATTTAATGAGAAAGGCCAAAGCCCCTATTTAAGGGAAGATAAACAATGTAATTTAGAAACAGAATCTGAAATATGAACATAAAAGTATGAACGTTTTAATCAGTGTGTCAGTTTTATAAAACTCATTTAAGAAATGAATTGAAACTAATTAGTGTTTTCTACTATTTTAGAAAGGCAACTTCCTTCTGCTGAAAAACATCCTGTTTAATAAGTATTATAAAGCATGGCATATGCTGTCTTTGTTCATGCACATTGTGGACACTTTTTTAAAAAGACAGATTAATTAATTAGTTCAAAGCATTAGTTAATTCCAATTGAAATGCACTACTCATGCAGGTAAATGGGTTAAGATTATGTAATTTTTTTTCCTGTAGTAACATAAGAAAACTCACTTAAAATTCATACGTATTGAATATAGAAACAAAGTCACCCAGTTCATGCAGATGTAATTATAACTTCATGAACATTTATAGACAGCTTAACAGGTTGAAGGGGGGAAGGCACCCAGTGTATTACTATCAGGTTGGAATTACCTAGATGGATAATTTTAGCCTATATGGATTTGTTCATTTCCATTTTGCCAGGACATTCTACAGTAATTCAAAGCTGTTAAGGTAGGATAACTATTCAGAATTTTTTCCCAGTTATCTTCTGTAAGGCTCATTTGCTGGCTCAGAGTATTATCTGAAGGAAAGAAAATGATCAGTTATTTAGAATTGATGGCACTACAATCATGGTGCTTCCAACATGTGAAGGTAAATCTGCATGAAAGAAGTAGAACTCCCATTTTACAGGTAAGAAAATCTAGGCTCCCAGAGATTAAGTACCTTGCCCAAGAACCCACAGATTTGGGTTTGGAACAGTTTTTCCTGACTCCAAATCTTAAACAATTTCTTCTCCTGCACATTAGAGTGTGATCCTAGTGGGTGGTCCTACAAGGCTTACTTCACTTTTGAAATGGATTCTAACCCAGCAACGGTCATGGGATGTCAGCACAGAAATGCTTGTGATTGAAAATGTCTCAGAAGGATACCATATTACTGACTCTGAGGGCAGAAATATGATGGGGTTTTACACACACTTTAACCAATCTTGCATCCAAGTTATTCAGTGGTTAACTGCTATTTCTGTGGCATTTTGAAAAAGACTATATTGGCTTGCTAAACAGCACTCCCCCAAATACTAATATTAGAATCCAGTAGTAGGTGGAGACGTTTTTTCTGCCATGTAGACTGCTGCTAAAACTCCAAAAGTGTACAGAGCTATGACAAATGCACAGAACATAATGACTTCAGTATTTCCAACCCTATTGTGAGAGAAGGAAGTATGTTTTCACATTTAGTAGCAGTATTATCCTTTAAGTAAAAAGGCAAAATGATTGCTTTACTGTCAGCAGACTAAGTGCTTGTTTAATATATATTTGTTCTGAGCCATCCATGTCCTGTTTCTCCTTAATACCAATGAGAACACTTTTGTTAGTTTTTTCTCTAGTCTAGTTAGCATCCCCTCTCATCTCTCTTTTACTTTTATTCCTCTTATATTAATTGGACTAGGAATTAACTTTACTCATTTATGTAAACAGATCTGAAGATGCAAACATTTCCAGATACATATCTACATACACTACATACCTCTATACATTCATACATACTGAACACACATATATGACAAAATAATATATAATCTTCAGTTATTAAAATGTAAATTAGGATAACAGTAAAGATTTTATGACATCCAGCCCAGTAACATCCAAAATGTACAATTTTAAAATTACTGCACTAAAATTTCTGCTACCAGATAGGATGGAGTGAGTAGCTTATTAGACATGAGAAAACAGAAAGTCTAGATAAAATGTAAAAAAATAAGCAGCTGAAAGAAATCAGAAACTAGCTGAAGCAACATGATTCTCAAAAGGGAACCCTGGAGAGGTGAAGGAAGAATTTGCAGCTGCTTTTTGTTGAATCTGGGCTCTTAGAACAGTATAGACTCGGCCTGGGGAAAATGCCGCTGCTGGACATTAAAGAAACCAGAAGAGTGAGGACTCTTGAGGCACTGGAGTGACAAATATAGATGTGAGAGATTTCAAACAGTCAGTCAGTTATCTCCTGACATTTGTCAGTTCTGGAGCTGTAGGATCTAGAAGCAAAAGAGTTACGCTAAATCCCCTGAAAAACACCTCAGATTTTTGGGAGACTGGCAATCCTGAGAAAAAAAATATTTAAAAATATTGGTGTTCAAGACCTGCCAAGAGTAGAGTCCCACACAAACATGGTAGATTACGGTTTGTCCTGTGGATCAAATTCAGCCCGCCCCAATTTTTGTGTGGCCCATGGGCTAAGAATAGTTTACACATTTTCGAATAGTTGAGGAAAAATCAAAAGAAGAATAATATTTTGTTATGTGAATATATAAAACTCGCCCTGGCCCAAGATGGCAGACGAGGCCACCTGACGTGTTCTGTCTGAGATTCCGGCACTGAAGACTAATGCAGGACCCCAAGATTGGGAGTTGTGGGTGCAGCGACTGAAGAAGGAGTATCAGTCCCTTATCTGGTATGTGGAGAACAACAAGAACGCCAACAATGATGGTTCCAACTGGAGTCCAACAAGGTAGCGACTCGGTGGTTTGGAAAGTGTTGGTATATCCATGACCTCCTGAAATGTGATTTTGACAACGAGTTTGAAATTCTTCTCACATATCTTACTACTGCCCCAGAAATTGCAGTCCCCGAGCTGGATGGAAAGACAGCAAAGATGTACAGAGGTGGCAAAATATGCCTGATGGATCATTTCAAATCTTTGTGGGCCAGGAACATACCCAAATTTGAACTAGCCCATCCCATGGCTCTGGGGCTGGGTCCACGGCTGGCAGTGGAAATCCCTGATCTGATTCAGAAGGGGGTATTCCAGCACAAAGAGAAATGCAACCAATGAAGGACCAAGCCACTGAGGCAGGGCAGAGGGACTTTTGATAGGCTTTGGTCCTGTTTTCCTGTGTATCACACTTAACTCATCTAACTGCTTCCTGGGACACCCTCTACCTCTAGTTGTCACTAAGTAGCTGCAGCAGGAGGAGGGGGGGAAAAAAGCCAACACACCAAGCAGTATTGCTACTGGGTTTCTAAGGCTGCACAGGGAAGCGAAAGACTGGTCTTTGGAAAATCAAGAGGCAATTTTTATCCTCCCCCCAAGTGGAACAATATGCGGTCCTGGAGGCATGGGGGTAACTGGAATACAGTACATAGTCTTTCTGGTTTCAGGAGACAACCCATCAATAAAAGCTGCTTCCTCTGGTTAAAAAAAATAAAAAAAGAAAGAAAAAGAATAAGAAAGTACAAAGAAAGTATCCAAAACTCAAATTTTGATGTCCATACATAAATCCTTATCAGAACACATGCATGACCTTTATATATTGACATATGCTGCTTTTGTACAATGAGTGCAAAGAAACTGAATGACCTGCAAAACCTAAAGTCTTTATTACCTGGCCCTTGACAGAAAATGTTTGCCAACCTGCACTAGGCTGTTAGTTGAAAACTCTGGTGGCCAAACACTCAAAGAACAGTGCAAACTCAACCCAACCTCACGCTGGCTCAGTTCTGGTTTGGATTAGGGTAATTAGCTTTCACTCTATCTGCCTAGCAGAGGAACGGCAAATCTTTGCTGGAAAAAGATATCATCATTGGAGCCTCTACATTTTTTAATACACATTTTATATATATTCCTGCATTCAGAAAATTACTGTATTAACTTTTCTCTGAGCTGAAGTGTGATTCATATGAAGAATCATGACTTAGCTGGCAAGTTCAATAGCAATCCATTAACATCTAGTGTTGTTATTAAGTAATACTAATCTATGTCATTTAAAGAAAAGTAAAACATAGGTAACAATGTTACCTAAAAGCACTTTTCTTGGCAAGAAAACTTAAAATAGGTGTCCAGAATAATAACATTCTAACAAAGTAGATGTTAGTTTCCACTGTAAAAATGGTCCAATAATATAAATATGTGAATTATTTATTTTGTAGTAAATGAAAACAAACAGCAGTTGACAAAGTTACAAATCATCCCGATCTATAAACTGAATTCTAGAACTTGTTTCTCAATGACATTTGGTTCAGAGGACACCAGCATCATATTGTAGGCATCTACCATCTTGTGAAGTCTGATAAGCACAGATGTGGGAAAAACAATGTTGAAATGTTATAATTATGCAATATGTTATGCTTGCATCTCTCTCAGGATTTTAAAATTTGATTTTAGTAGCTTTTTATAATAAAAAGCACAACTCAAAGGTGCAAGACAGCTGAGAAGTTCAATATGTCACAGAACTGCAAAATTGTTAAATTCACTTTAATTAGGATTTACTAAGGTTTTACAACTGTGGCATAAGTAAATCATAACTCTCAGTTAGAACAGGTTATGTTAATTTTCAGACTATCACATTTTGTAACACATGTTTCATTAGTGTCAATGAAATATAATCCAATCATGCTTACAAGTTCAGGTCATACAATAATTGTATGGGATTCAACTGCATACAGTTGTACTATTATACAGAAAGGTACAGATGTGGTTATGAATACAAAATTAAATATAAACTAAAACTGGATATTTGTACATTTATATATGTTCATATAAATTACAATCTCTAATTTTTAATATAACTCAGTCCCTAGCCTGTGAACAGTTACCTTATAATATAGGAATGCACAATGTCACGTGGATAGTATCTGAGAAAGTCAGAATTATGCTTGAAAAGAAAGGCATTTTAGAATTAGACACTTTTTTAAAAGTTAACTTTTTAAAAACTTTGTTTAAAGTTCAAATATTCTCTGCTGTTTTCTTCACCTTTAAGAGCTCCTCAATGACAGAAACCTCTGAACAGAGCTCTAATAATTTAATCACATAAAGAATGTGAATGTGGTCATATAATAAATCATTAGAGAGTATGCTATTGATCATCTTAAACTATATGTGCTCCTTTAAACTCAATATTTTTAAAAAAATTACAAGTATCATCAGTAACAGACTTCACCCATATAATTTATGAATTTAAAAAACAAGGTTTACATTTATCTAGTCCTCAAAATTATTTTTAAAAAATTCTTCACAGGCATGAAAACAGTCTATTTTAAAGCAGGTCAATATTAGAACATTGAGAACTGGAAAATACTAAGGCTAATCTAAGACATTCAGGCAACTGGTTATTTTATTTAAATGCTTGATTCAAGGAAAGCATTTCTTTATATTACTGAGTCCTTAATAATTGCTAGAATGCTATGCCTTTGAAAACAAACTCAAATATTATAGTGCCACAAACTGTTTCTCTTATGCATCATATCTGACCCCAATTAAAAGATCAGAGTCCTCAGAGCGACATATTGCTAACAAAAAGTCCTTAGTAGGTAGTGGAAAGTCAGGCCAGGAGTCAGACAGAACCAACAGAGATGACAGAGATGTGATATTCAGCACAGCCTCCTCGGAGAGAAAAAGCAAAACCACATGGCCCTGCTGAAATGCCGAGTGAATTCTCTCTCTTCTCTGAGCATTAAACATTACATCGTTAAAATTGTTTCAGCTAGATGACTGCCTCTTCAGGTGAGACTCTCACTGAAGAAACACAAACATTCTCAAAGCACATTGCTGAACACCATAAAAACTTCATAACCTACCATTTTCTTTGCACTCTTCTGGAGGTTTAGCCTTTTTCGCAAGTCGGGGATCCAGCCATGATGTTGTCTTTGTGTTATGGCTGAAAAGAAAAGAGATCACTCTGAACAGACACATACTAAAAGGAATCAAGTTTATTCCTTAAAAAAAAAAAAAAAAAAAAAAAAAGCAGGGTTAGTCCAACAAAATTGCAATCGATACACTTAATTTGCTTACTGGTTCTAAGTAGCCCTGAAGGAGGTGTAAGAGTAATTGTGCAAGGCAGCTGTAAATTTGGCAACCTCAGCTCCCTGTCCTCAAAGCAGCTATTTTTATTAAAATCAACTAGAATGTTGCCAAGTTAACCTCATTGAAAATGCAGAACTCATCCAGAGCAAAAGGAATTTATTACAAATACAGGATTCTCCAGTTGGAAGAGCACAGTCCACGGGCTCTGATAATGTTTCCTGAGTTTTGCAAAAGAATTATTTTCATCTTAAACCTACCCTTTTCATAAACAGTTGTTTTGTTACCCTTTAACTACAGAGCTGGCAGAGGCAGTACAAAAGTGATGCAGATTATAGCATGTTCTTGGGATTCCTGCATTTTCTCAATAAGTGACTAATAGCAATTTTATTAACTCACATTAAACTATCTTTCATCCAAATACTTTCAACCCAGCTCAGAAGGTAGGGGACAAGACTGCCTGCATTCTAATGTTTCTGAAATGGAATTTCCAGAAATTAATGATAAAATAATATTTTTGAAAAAATGTTTTCTTGTAAGACTTTTGCCAGAAATTTAACAAGTAAAGGAGAGATATTCTTAGCGTTTCTTAAAGTGGTTGTGAAATAACCTGCATTGGAATTACCTGGTGGACAATGCATATTAACAATGCATATTCTGGGTCCACAAAGAACTATCAAATAAGAATCTTTGAGATGGGGCTACACAATCTCCATCACTGGCAAGCACTCCCAGTACTTCTTATGCACATTACAATTCAAGAACCACTCATGGCTCGTAATTGCTCATCGAGGCCAAAATATTTACTGTGTACAGCTGTCTCAAGGGATCTCATCTACCAATGGACAAATTATCAAGAATGCAACATTTGTGAGGGCCTTGGGAAAAGAATGAGCAAAGGCACAGGTGTGGGAACATGTGAGGTGTTTCCAGGGAACAGTCAGAAAGCCAATGAATGAAACATGAAAGGAAGAATAGAAGAGAAGATGGAAATAGAAATCAGAGCCAGGTAATAGGCATACTTTAGCACAGTTGTAAGGAGGTCAAAATGGTAATGATGATACAAATTTCACATGTATTCTCTTTATTTAATGAAATTTAACTATATGTTGCCAATCATAACCACAAATGTTAGCTAGATAATCTGATAAAGCAGTCTGTACTTGCAATGAAGGTCAGAAAATTCACCCAGGCACTATATTTAATCACAAATATGTAAAAACCAAGTTCCTTCTTAATGGAGGAACTTTCAAGGCAGGAAGGAGGGAGGATGGAGTCAAGATGGGTAGCAGAAGCTATTCTGAGGTGTTAAATCACTCTTCAAATAGCATTTTCTGAATGATCATCCATCCCATCTGTGGAGGTATAGAGCCATCTATGATTTGAGAACTGTGACACAAAGACCCTTGGGTCATGAAGTTTCTGCTCCTGAAGAAGATGCCATTTCTGACTTCCACATGGGACAAAGACAAAGTATTCTCCATCACATTCTTAACATTTAAGAGCTCTTCGATGATAAATGCCTCTCAATGGGCTCTAATAAGTTGATCAGATAAAAGCTGTGAATTTGATCAAATAATAAATCATCGGGAGAGCATGCCAGCTTTTATTTTTCCTCAATTTGACCCTTGTAAAGTCTGGTGGTGCTTCATTATCAAGTTTTAGAAGGATATAAAGTATTGCAGACACTTTCATCTGGTTCTGGCCTTCGTTTGTATGTCAACATAATCCAGCATTTTCTTCTGAACTAAAGACTTAAAGCTTAAGGATGCAGGTTCTGACTATTGCTAATGTGAGGATAGGGGCACTGGGTTCAGTGTTTGCTGCTCTCATTTTTTAAAAAATCACTTAAAAAATGCTCTTTATAGACATGCCTCAGTTCAAATTTTGTGTGTGTGTGTGTATGTCTATGTTTCTATGAGGTGGGGAGAAATCTTGGGAAGTAAGCAGGAAAATACATTTCTTTTCTTTTTGTCCTCACCTGCTTCTTCCAAATCCTTTCCCCTTTTTGGAGAAAAGTGATTTCTAGGCTCCTTAGACATATTCACAAAAGCAAACACATCCTTGGGTAAGTATTAAGGGAACATTACTAAGCCACTGCAGAGAGTCCAATTACCATTTCTACTGCACACCACCATGGGTCTCAAATACTGGCTAATTTAGTAGAGAACTGTGAATTTTCCAGCTTTCCTGAGTTTATATAAAGCATTTCATTACAGGCTGATTTTTTTTAGGTTGAACTAGCATTAACGGTATGTCACTTTAATACATTTTGACAGATTGAGTCTCTTATAGTTAACACCATTTTTAGCTGATCTTCAGAAACGATTCTGAAAGCAATGTGGGTAGTAGTTACCTCCAGTAATTGTCTTAAACATCACATGAAGATCCAGCACAGTATTTTTCAACAGTGGTTCTCACCAGCCTTGTAATTTGCAGGCTCCTCCAAGATTCCTTGCAAATAGGATATTTTTAATGCATTGGGAGACAACAGACCAATCAGCTCTTCCACTTCCCTTAAATTACATATTTTAAACCTTAATAATTCCATTTGCAAACAGAATTAAATGTCGGGCAGGAAACTGTGTTCAAAATGGGATCATTGAGGGATTCTTCCACATTCTGTGTACTATCAGGTTTAAGGAGGTTATTTCCTTTCAGTTCCTAGCTAGGGCAGATTCAGGTGCATGACATCAGTTTTCTGCATCTATCCAAACTGTGTGTCACATAAATACCAGGAAAAGAAAATGCTAGATAATTTTATATTTCAATTCAAGTTTCCTTAACAGAGACACATACACATACACAGGCTACATTTGCACAGAAACTTTTCTTATTCCAGCCGGAGAATTCAACAAATATTTTCTAGGAACTTTGAATCACACTAATATACTACTTCATGTATTTTTAGGATAAAGCGAATGTGATGATCATGAAAAGTGAGAGGTCAAGTGAAAAAGCCAGTAGCTATTTAAGTTCAGTTAATGTCATATTTTAAAACTGAGATGAAAACCAAAAACAATGGTTTATCATATGGGCATATCCCAAACTCTTCTCTGATGTTAAACTAAACACTGGGTCTGTCTAGAGGACTGGAATAAGCCAGAAGTGAAATTTCAGTCAAGTCCGCGTTTCTAGTTTAAATTCATATCAGAATGGCCTTGAAAATATGCAATAGGCGGATCAGCAATGAACAGACATTCCTGTACAACTTGTAAGCTTAAATTTTGCCAAACTGACAGAAGCAGCAGGTTAAATAATACCCTGTCTTCTGAGAAAACATTCTTCTCACATAGAACATGCTTCATTTCAACAGGAAAAGCTATTTACAGTGCAGCACACCATTGCAAAGTTATTCTATCTCTTGTCATTTCTTGATTGTCTACTGTGTCAGGGAAAGCAGCAGAACTTTCAGATATGTCCCTTCATTTAATGCTAATAAGCCTTTGTGGCTAAGTATTATGAATTCCATTTTATAGATGGAGAAACCCAGGTTGGGGGAAGGTGAGTAACTTGCCCAAGGCTAAACAGCTAGTGCATGAAACTGAAAGAGCCAGCTAGCATGAAACCCAGATACATCTGACTTCCAGGTACAAGGTTTTCTTTCTTTCTTTTTTTTTTTGGTCTGAAACCAGAGGCATCTGGAACCTCACACTTGACTTTTTATACTGAGGTACTTCATTTCACTCCCTGGGATAGTAATCAAGAGTCTGTTTCCCAGCTTCTGCCAGTAGTTTAGAAATAGACCTTTACCTACTATTTATGGATAGTAATTATTGAATTCCTTTTTAAGTGTAAATGCTTTGCACTTAGTAAGTATGATATTAAGTTCCATGTTCATAGAGACGAAAGAGAGCATTGTGATTGAGGAGGCATTGATAATATCACTGGAAAAGTTTTCTCCCTATAAACTTAAATTCTGTATTTGAATCACTTTCTTTTTCTTTTCTTTTCTTTTTTTTTTTTTTTTTTGGACAGGATCTGACTCTATTGCCCAGGCTGAAGTGCAATGGCATGATCTTGGCTTACTGCCATCTCCACCTCCTGGGATCAAGTGATTCTCCCACCTCAGCCCCCAGGTAGCTGGGACTACAGGTGCATACCACATACCCGGTTAATTTTTGCATTTTTTTTTTTTGTAGAGATGAGGTCAAATTCCTGAGGTCAAGCAATCTGCCTGCCTTGGCCTCCAAAGTGCTGGGATTACAGGCATGAACCACCATGCCTGGCCCTGAATCACTTTCAAATCAATTTTTCTTCATTCAAATCTGAAAATTTTTCTAAAATGAAGTCTTCTTAGAAAGCTGATTCATATAATCTACATATGAATATTTGGTCTTAGAAGCTATATTAAAGAATTATGTTATTAAGAAATGCTATCAATGGATGCACTATTTGTTAGGAGCAAAACTTAAATTTTTCTTATAGATCATGCCATATTCTATTTTTCTGTTCCAGCTTTTCATTCACTCTATTATTTACTCTATTGTTTGTCCAGTCAGGGCACAAACCTCTTTTCCATTTCTTAGGTATATACATAACTGGATCTTCAAGGGTAACCTAATTCAAACCTAATATTAAAACATGTTCTCCATTCCTAATTTCTGTTTCCTTTTCTTTTCTTTCCTTCTTTAATATCGCCAGAGCAAAATGTTTTCACTGCTGTACAGCTATTGGAAAAATTCAATTTCATCAATTGAAATGTTCTTAGTGAAATGAAAAACTTTTATTATTAAACACATTCCTTTCCTTTGCTCTGTTTTCTCTAAAACTAGAAACAGACTTAAAACGATGATTAATAAGTCCTCCAAATAGCCAATTCTGAATCTCAATCTTAAACTGATAGCTAAATGATATTTCTCTCCACCCTGGGAAATACCACGCCAGAAGAATAACAAGAGATTAAATCCAGTGACATTTGATCGCATAAAACAATCTTCTGAACAAGATAAACAAGGTTCAGGTAAATATTCTGGAGTCAATAGCAATTCAAAATGTCTGTGGATGATAAGGTTTCAATAGTAGTAGTGATATAGGTTCAGAGGCAATAATAACAGACTGATGACTTGACTTTAGGTTTAAACAAACACTTTTATTATTATTATAAGTTCTGGGATACACTTGCAGAATGTGCAAGTTTGTTACATAGGTATACACATGCCAGGTATACACATGGTGGGTTTGCTGCACCCACCAACCTGTCATCCACATTAAGTATTTTTCCCAATGCTATCCCTCCCCTAGCTCCCCACCCTCCAATAGGCCCTGTGTGATGCTCCCCTCCCTGTGTCCATGTGATCTCATTGTTCAACTCCCACTTATGAGTGAGAACATGCAGTGTTTGGTTTTCTGTTCATGTGTTAGCTTGCTGATAAACATTAATTGTTAAAGGTATATAAATTGAGTAGATTTTACACCATAGTCAATAAAATCCTGAGGATAATTATAACGTTTTCCAAAAGACTTTCTCTTCCTTCTATATCATTTCAAAATAATTATTAAAGGCAATGATTGGATATATCTAATGTGATAAACAGTGGAAACTTGTTCCTTCAAGACTCCACTCACCCAAAGTTTCACTACTTTTTTCTATCTACACATAGGTAATACACAAATAAAGCTACTGTCAATGAGCACGTTAGTGGTTGTTTCCTAAATAATATTCCTACAATTTCTCTTAAGCATATGAATATTTGCATTTGCCATTTTACCTTTCATGTGTTTAGAGAATATTTTAAAAGAAGTTTCATTATGAATATTGTTTTGGATATTGTGGATGTGTATTGTACACTATTTTGTCTAAAATGTTTATTTTCTGTCTGGGAATTATACCAGAATCTTGTGCAGGCACAAGAAAAAAATTATGAAAAAATATTCAATGTATCTCCTGTTTTTGTAATACGATTGACAGTAAGCCCAGACCAGATTTTGTGACTAGTAAGATATGTCAAGTATAGAATAAGAAAGTATATTTCTGGTGTTGCTGCATACCAAAAAAATTGATTTTGTATTTCTATCCAATAAATTTCCAAAGTATTTTATTTTTTATTTAATAAATGATGCTTAATTTTTTTTTTTGGAAATGGCAATTGGTGATTTAATTAAAACTTAAGGAGATACAGAAATAGGAACACAAAAAGAAACAAACTAATTGTCTGTTTGTTTAGAATTTAAAAGCAAATTCAGCCCTGACAAATATTTGGAAACCATATACAGCCATGACATTTTTCACAGATGTGATTTTCAGTTTCAAAAGCCTGCATTTAAAAACCTGTTATTTAAGATGACATAGTGTTCACTGCCATTCAGGAAGATGGCAATAAACAAATAGGTTCTTGTTGTCTTTTTGTTTTTTGCCAAAGCAATAGCAGTCTCTTTTGTGTCACTAACTAAACTGACTCCCAAACAAAGAAGCAATTTAATGGGATTCCCAAAGCATGTCAATCCAGATTAACCCTGTGGCAGTTCTTCTTTTATGGAACATTTAGCCTCTGGAGTAGTGAATTGCTCGCCAAGAAACTTATAAAACAAATACTATTTGTAATATAAAAGTTTAGTTTTTTTCTCAGCCAATGTTTGTTTATATCGGAGGTAGTATGAAATAATGGGAATGACTTTGTAGAGTGAAAGAGTTATGTGACCTTGGGAATGTTAATTTGTCCAAGGATGCCTCAAAGTCTCGTCTATGACACGTGGATAAACCAAACACTTTATAGGGCGGTGGTGATGTGAAGCAGGCATCACAGCAAATTGGTTAAGGACAAGGACCACGGAGACAGTCTACATCCCATGAAAGTCTGAATCTTGTCAGTTTTTTTGACTACTGTATTTTCAGGATTTAGAATGATTCCCAGGACATAATACATGATCAATAAACCTCTGTTGAATAAATAGAATCAAAGAGCCCTGGCTATGTCTGACTTTTTGGCAAGTAGTTACTTCTGAAAGCCTCAGTTTCATAAAGTGAGGATTAAGCGAACGGAGTATAAATGCTTAACAGATGAACCATTGTTGCTAAGTTAACCTGAACACACCCTTAAAAAGGTGGGCGCTTGATATATAATAACTCATTTGAATTTACATATTCTCATTTGAATTTATAAGTGATATACTGCCTATTTCAAAGATAATGCTAATGAAGACGATGACATGAGTCAAAGAAACTACTGGTTTTACACAGTATTATACATTTAAAAGTCTCCTGAAAATTATGAAACATAAGACATTATTACTATTTTAAAGCATGTTTGGAAGAGTGTGTTCACTCAAAATTTAAAATTATGCTGCATAAAAATATTTTCTCAGCAATTCTCCTTTTCCAATTAAATGTCATCTACAGGATAGAAGAAATCTGCTTTTATCAAAGGAAGCAGTTTGAGTAGTGTGGGAAACATAGTGGGCCCACTAGTTTACCAGGGTTGCTGAGGGCAGAAAAAAACCTTTGCCTCTTAAATGCAGAACCTCTAAACCTTCACCTCTTAAATGCGGAACTTCTAAAGGACGGAGTCATATAACTATTTTGCAAGATCAAATAAATCAATAAATATTTCAAAACATAATTGCATAATAAAAGACAAGTAAATGGAATTGCTTGTTACCTTAATTCAAAACCTATACTGTTTAATATATGTCTTTTAAAACTATATATTTCAAATCAATGTTCCAGTGTAGAGTTCCTTTATATTTAGAAATAACTATTCTATCTATCTATCTATCTATCTATCTATCTATCTATCTATCTATCTATCTATCTATCTATCTATCTATCTATCTATCTTACACACAGAACCAAAGGATCATTCTCCTTTGTTTCACTTATTTTCTGTTTTGTCATGATCTTCATTTCACAGGAGACAGACTTCAGCAAAGTCTAATGAAAGGGGGGGATCTGCCAGAGGAGACTTTCATTACTCTAAGCAGCTCCCACAATATCTGCACAAGAGAAAAGTTTTTACTGATGTCAGCACTTCTTCCCTCACAAATCTCTCTCATTTTTCTTCTCCTTTCTTTTCCCTCTGGTATTCTTATGGTATTCTACCTTTCCTTTAAAAAACATTTTTTTACTTATTTTTTAATTGATAAAAATTATATGTACTATATTTTTGAAAATTGCTGAGAGTAGATTTTAAGTGTTCTTATCACAAAAAAATGACAAGTATGTGAGGTAATGCGTATGTGAATGAGCTCAACTGAGCCATGCCACAATGTGAACCTATTTCTACTTTCCCTTTCTATCATACATGCTGGTACATAACTGCTTCAGGACTACCTCTGAGACATATGGTGGCTTTGTCCTTAAGACATGTCTTATTGCTCAACCATGCTCCCTCCCCAATCACTGTCTCCTGTTCTACAAGATCTGTTTGCAAGGGCCTTTCATAGTATGGAGTTTGTTAGTCCCATAAGGCTTCTTTGTCATAGAAGCAAAGGAACTCACAGATAAATGACAGTGGGTGGAAATGTTGATTATGTAATTAGGAAAGGAAGGAACATTCCAGGGCAAAGAGTGAAAACAGACAGGAGAAAATCAGTGAACTAAAGAAAAAGGAAAGCACAGTAAACCATAGGCAGAGAGAGGGGAAACTGTAACGTTGTTGGTGAGATGGTACGGACATGAAGGACCAGACAAAAAGACGCTGATTCACTGCCCGCTCTGTGATACCTGAGTTCATCACACCAAATCTTGAGGTTCAAAGGTAACCTTTATGAAGGACAGATGAATCACAAACTGGGGGTAAGGCAGAGGGCGTCGGGGAGCAGGCAGGCGGGAATGCCTCCAGTCTATGGAGGAACTTAAAGCAGGTGTCATAGACTACCTCGATCCTGCCTCCTCTGTTAATCACTTTCCAGACAGTCACTTCCACCATGACTCCAGGCTCCTTCTTTCACCTTATTCTCCCTCAGCATCAGCTCTTTCCCCACAGATGAAATTGTTTCCTTCACATTGTTTTAATTTTCCACCTCCATCCATCTCTGCTCCTAATACTGTCCACCAGTCCTTCCCTCCAACATTAGGAAGATTAAAAAACAACAAACTCAAACAACAACAACAAATGCCGCTCCTTTGCTTGCCTTTCAAAGCACTAATGATCCAGAAACAAAAACTAAGCAGCCATTTCCTGGGATTTACTAACTAATACATACTTCTCTAGTAAGGTCAGGGGTTTCTTCACCATTCCTAATACACCTAGGGACTTTGTCTTTGTAATGACAGCTCCCATACCTGGAATGCTCTATCTACCCATTGCTAACTTTTCAAGTCTATGTTATCTCACCTTCTCTCTGGCGACCCTTTTATATCTTAAATCTATTCTAAGCTTTGGCTTCCCTGAAGAGTATCACAAAATTCAGAATTTGTTGATCAATTGTTTATAACTTTTTGTCTCTCTTCCCCATATTGCCAACAAGTTTGAAAGCAAGGACAAAATCTTACACATGTTTGAATGCCAACACTGGCTGACTGACAAGAGTCATAGAATCATTTTGCTAGATTCTCTCAAGCCCTGACCGACCCTCACTACTTCCTATATACCTGGAACATAAGTTCTGTCTTCTGAAGTTCCTTTTCTTCATAACCTCAATACCTGATGTAGTTAAAAGAGGAAAGTTTACTTTACAATCATACACAAAAAAAGTTTTTATGATTGCATTATTGGAAACACTGTAAGAAAACAGTCTTTAATCAACTTGTCATTCTGCTTTCCTTTTATTATTTTCCATATAGCCTTACTCCCCTTGTCTTATATAATAAAAATATATATATCATCAACTTCCTTATTCCGAACATCAATTGTTCTGAACATCTATTTGTGACCTCATATATAAGATTTGTATTTTGAGTTCTGGTCTGCAATGATGTCATGCTGTCTTCATTAATATCAAAATTATGTTTCTAGATATGATTATTTTAAATTGTTCACTTTTTAAAACATTCTATTTTCCAATTAATTGATAAAAGATGCCTTGGTCATTGATTATAGCAATAAGAAATAATGTAAGAGATTCTTATTCCTTTTAAAATTAGAACATTTTCTGAAAGGTGAACACTATTGATTCATTTTCTACAAAACACTGTTTCTCATCCATGTTGGCGTCAAGCAGAGCACCGAGTAATTATCTGATTATGTAGTCCCTTGGTTACATGTATCAGAGTTTCCAACTTCACGTGAGAATTAAATATTGGTATGTGGTAACATTTCAATTTCTCAACTGAATTCTGCCTATAGAGATCTAAGTTATAAATCACTCCAGGTTGGAAAAGAAAATCCAGTTTTAATGTATTTCTTAAATAATCAGTTTTCATATTTTTATCCACTGTCAAAACTGAAAACTTCAGTTTCTATTATTTTCACTCTTTGAGGCTTATACAACTTTGAGAGGATAAGGTTGTTCATTTACATTAGTTTCTGTTTTTATTCTTACTAATGAACATTTTGGTTGTCTTGTGCACATCAACAACTTAATTTTGTGCAAAGATTTTCTATTTTGGAATTTTTTTAAAGTTGTTTTAATCCAAGAAGCTAAAGAAAAGCCTGACACTATTAAGATGTATACAAAAATTATATTTTTAAAAAATGTCCTAAAAGAAAGATTAGGTTGAGTATTACTAAGAAGTTCAGGATTTGCACTACAGTTTCCTTAGCAAGTCATAACAATTGTAAGCAATTAATATAATGGAATATAGTAAAAGGAAGTATAATGAACTATACAAAGCCAAATTATTTTACCGACATCTGACATCAGGGTCAAATGCTAAAAACATTTTCTTTGGCTGGGTGCAGTGGCTCACCCCTGTAATCCCAGCACTTTGTGAGGCCAATGTGGGCGACCACCTGAGCCCAGGAGTTTGAGACCAGCCTTGGCAACAAGGCAAAGCCCCATCTCTACTAAAAATACAAAAATTAGCCAGGCATGGTGGCATGCACCTGTGATCCCAGCTACTCAGGAGGCTGAGGCGGGAGGACTGCTTAAACCCTGGAGGTCGAGGCTGCTGTGAGCTGTGATTGTGCCACTGCATTCCAGCCTGGGTGACAGAGTGAGACCTTGTCTCAAAGACAACCAACCAACCAACCAAACAAACAACATCAATATTTTTTATTTTGTGACCTATTACTTCAAATAGTTGTATTCTATTAAACTCCCGGACATGATGGTGAATATTCCTGCAACTAGCTTAGATAATAGGAAAAAAAATTTCATTTCAACAAGATGGGGGTCCTAGGAGGAGTTGAGTAAGCACTTTCTCATGATCTCTAGACTATTCCTAATTCAATAATAACATAACATGGAGATTTGTCTTTTTAGTCACAGTTATAAGAGATTGTAGGGTGCAATTATTTAATCCATTGTTTGATTTATATCTGTATTCTAGGATGCTTTACTGTGTTAAGGCACTATCCCATCATTCTCTCACAAATAAAAAAGATGTTACCAGAAGTTCATGATTTTTTTTTTTTCACGTCTAACTTGCTACATCATTTATATCCTGCTATGATCTTTTTGGCACTGTTGAAAGAAATGTGTGAAACTCACTCAATGAAGTAGACTTCCCCCTTCTCTGTATAGGCCATTTCCCAGTTATCAGGCAATGGGTCTGGTTCCTCACTGTCTTCAGGTTTAGTTGGCTTTGTGTCATCCATCTGCTCCTTCAGCTCCTCAGGCTGACTGTACAGTGGTGCAGGATAAGGCTGGGAGGGCATCTCCCCTGAGGCACCTGCACTCTTGTCTTCATGTTCACTGGATTCTGTAAGAGAACAAGAGCATGTGGTTAGTCACTCCAGCCATGGTAACTCTGGACTGAGTATGGAGAATGCTGTACCAGGGAATAAACTCCATGAATAAACTCTATGAAGGCTAACAGGAAACATTTCTGAAAAAGCATAATGATCACTAGGCCTATTTGAGTTCTCCTTTCACTCCTCATTGTCATCTATCTTTCAGCTAATTATTGTTGTTTACAGAATTGGAGGTTTGAAGGATGTAATGTAAGGACCATTTCACAATACAGGTATGGTGAGCAGAATGGGCCCCTGAAGATGTTCATATCCTAATGCCTGGAATATGTGAATATTGCCTTACATGGCAAAAGATGATCTGCAGATGTGATTAAGAACCCTGAGATGGGGGGATTATCTTTGATTATCCAGATGGCCTCATCCGGATGATTATGATTAAATGTAATCACAAGGGTCCTTAAAAGTGAAAAAAGTAGGCAGAAAAGAAGGGTAAGAGGGAGAATTGACTACTGAATCATGGCCAAAGAGATGCAATGTTGCTGGCTTAGAAGACAGAAAAAGACCATAAGCCAAGAAATATTGGTGGCCTCTAGAATCTTGAAAAGGCAAGGATATGGATTATTTCCTAGAGAATCCAGAAAGGAACACAGCTCTGCCAACAAGAAACACAGCTCTTCCATAGTTTCAGTTACCCACGGTCGACCAGGGTGCAAAAACAGATGATTACAGTACAGTAAGACAGTTTGAGAGAGAAAAAGACCACCTTCACATAACTTTCATAATAGTATATTGTTATGATTATTCTATTTTATTATTTGTTGTTAATCTCTTACTGCATCTGATTTATAAATTAAATTTTATCATAGTTTGTTTTTTTTGTGTGTGTGTAGTATATATAGGATTTGGTACCATTTGAGGTTTCAGGCATCCACTGGGGGTACTGGAGCACATCCCTCATAGCTAAGGGGAGCTACCATACAACAGAGCAAAAAATACCTTAAGAGAAATGATAACAGGCTTGGAGGACAGACCCAAGATCCCCAACATATAAGCAGTATGAGTTCCAGAATGAGAAGAAGGAACACACAAGGAAGAAATAATAAGTCAATAAACAATAGAAGAAAATTTATCTAAGATGAAGAAACACCAGTCTGCAGATTGAAACAGTTCACTGAATCTGAGGCCAGATTAATGAAACATGCAGACACTTGGATACATCTAGTTGAAATTTCCAAACTACAATATTAAAAGGCAACTTTAGCAGCTTCCATACTGAACAGATGTGATTACTTACAAAGAAAAGAGGAACAAAAGAGCATCAGACCTTTTATCTGAAATACTCTAAGCTCAAAGAGAGGGTAACATCTATAGTAACTTGAGAGAAAAAAAGGTACAATAATCCAAGAACTTAACTCTACCAAGATATTCATCTATCTGGGCAAAGATAGTCACTTTTGAACATGCAAAAGTTCTTTTTCTTTTTTTTTTTTTTTTTTTTTTTTTTTGAGACGGAGTCTCGCGCTGTCGCCCAGGCTGGAGTGCAGTGGCCGGATCTCAGCTCACTGCAAGCTCCGCCTCCCGGGTTCACGCCATTCTCCGGCCTCAGCCTCCCGAGTAGCTGAGACTACAGGCGCTGCCACCTCGCCCGGCTATTTTTTGTATTTCTTAGTAGAGACGGGGTTTCACCGTGTTAGCCAGGATGGTCTCGATCTCCTGACCTCGTGATCCGCCCATCTCGGCCTCCCAAAGTGCTGGGATTACAGGCTTGAGCCACCGCGCCCGGCCAAAAGTTCTGAATGTATACTCTCCAAGTATCTTATCTGAGGGCAAAATTTGAAAAATTACTCTAACCATATCATGATGATTGAATCAGAGCAGAAATCTCAACATATGGGGAGAAAATAAAAGGTACGAAGATGATATGGTTTGGCTGTGTCCCCATCCAAAATCTCATCTTGAATTGTAATCCCCACATGTCAAGGGCAGAACCAGGTGGAGGTAATTGGATCATGGGGAAGGTTTCCCCCATGCTGTTCTCATGGTAGTGAGTGAGTCTCAGGAGATCTGACGGTTTTTTAAGTGTCTGGCATTTCCCCTACTCCATCCTGCCATTCTGTGAAGAAGGTGCCTGCTTCTCCTTTGCCTTCCACCAGGATTGTAAGTTTCCTGAGGCCTCCCCAGCCATGTGGAACTGTAAGTCAATTAAACTTCATTCCTTTATAAATTACCCAGTCTCAGGTATTTCTTCATAGCAGTGTGAGGATTAACTAATACAGAAGAAGTAAATCCTGGATAATACAGTTAAATGTAAATGGAAGATGATCACATTTCTGAAAATTTATCATATGTGTTAAAGACAGATTATAGAAAGAAGAAAAATACATGAAGACCTAATAAGACCATGGGTTTCAAACTTTATCTCAGGAAAGCTCAGGTTCTAGAAAGTGAAGAAAAGGTAGGAAAATAGAGACATTCTAAAGCTCTCATCAGTAGGCACTTCAGAGAGTGAGTATATGAGATAATTTTAAAGACTCATCCCTTTTCATGGGATGAGATTATTGGGCAAATAATTTGGTCAAAGTGTACGCTTAATTGTATAGGGGATATTTTTTAAATATCTCCTAATGTGTATGTTTACTGAGCTATTCATGGATTTATTTCCCCCCTCATTTAGTTTTTCTGCTGTCAAGGACAAATCGTGAGTCTTATTTGTTGGGGAAGAGTAGAGCAGGTACCATCGAGAGAAAGTAATATCATTAGGGTAAAAGAAGAAGTTCCTTAACTCAGAAACTAAAAGGAGAGCACTACTGAGATTCAGAGGGGCTGAAATGTAGTAAGAGGTAATGTGAGGATAAGGCAGCCATCTTGGAAATATAAAAATTCTGCAATTGTTTGGGAACATAATGCCTATTAAAATAAAAAAATACAAATACACACAGACTTTGAGTTATCCTACTTTGAGAACATATCCTCTAGAAATAAAGGCAGTATTATATAACTATGCCTATATAATACTATTTTTGCAATATGTTTGTAGCAGTAAAACCCTGGAAATGATATAAATGCCTATCAATGAAAATATAATTAAATAAATAAATAGTTTGTCATTACCATGGAAACCTATGTAGTTTAAAACCAATGAATATCTATTGACCTTGAAAGGCGCTTATAATTGTTATTTGAAGAGTAATCTAAGTTGCAGAGCAATGTGTAATATTAATTCTATTTTTCTAAATAAGCAAATATTAAGGCATCTAAGTGATATACAGTTATGTCTGTATAAGCATGTATATAGACTGCAAGGATGTATAACAGATTGTCAGCTTTGATTAACTCAGGATAGTAAATTTGGATGGGGGTGGGAGAAGCTTCTTTTACATATCTTCTTTGCATATGCCTTCATTGGGTATCTATTGTTTTCATAACTTCAAAAGTTAATAGATTATTTAAATGAGTAAATTAGAATATCATCTTGGTGTCACTATTAATTGCATGGGCCAATTTTCCCCCCCCTCTGCATCAATCTAGGAGAGCAATATTGAAGTATCTATTAGAAATTAGAAAACATAAGAACACTTTACAAGTTTTCACTGTGTTGCCCTTAAAAAGGAAATTAAGAATATAATATGGCCCTTAATGATATAGTCTCCTAGCTGATTCCTTATATAGATTTGACCTTTGTAAATTTTGTAGAATAAAAGCAGCAAAAATAGGTACCACTGCTATCTTCAGATTCTCTTTTCTGTGGCATGTTTCAACATGTAATTATACATACTGCGGTACGTACATGGAACATACAAAACGTTATGCTGCACTGAAAAGTTCAAATGCAAGGTCATGCTCTGAACATATTCAGTTATTCAATATTCAGTTAATCAATATTTATTATGCACTCAACTGGTGCCAGGCACTGAGGACAGAAGAGTGAACAAGAGATACATTGATCCTTTCTCTCATGGAACTCCAAATATACTAAGATGTATAGTCTTTATACAGTAATTTTAAGTGTTATGAGTGCTTCCTAAGGAATCTTATGTATATGGGATCTTCTATATGTATAGTCATATAATCTCATATAAAGAGTCAGGGAAAACCTCTTTTTCAATGTGCTATGAGATCTGAGGGTTCTTTCAGAAGAAGGTAAGGGAGAAATAAATATAAGACGGCTGGATTAGGTGAGGCCCTATCAGGCATGCTCAGGATTTGGAAATGTGTCCTGAGAGCAGAGATACTGCTACGTTCTACTGAAGTAGATGACAAAATTAGATTTTCATTTCCCACAAATATCTCCTTAACTATTCCGGGGATTTGAGGGTGGCAAGAATAGATGTTTATAGAGCAGTGGAAAGTTATTTTTGTGTTCTCAAAAAGTAATGATGGTGGCATGGAGATGGAAATAAGTGGATGAAAAAATATTTAGAGGGTAGATTTTATAACCTGACATGGTGGGTGGCAAGCCTATTCACTGAGATTGGAAACAGGGTAGGGGGAGCAGGATTCTGTGGGGTAGGGGCAGTCTATACATATGGTTTTGGGCACACTGAGTTAGAGGTTCATGGAGATGTCAAGTCAGAGAGTTCTTAGCTGGAAAAAAAATAAACCTGAAAGACAACAGCATATGGCTGGATGGTACTACAATTTTAGCCATGAGTAAATGAAATTGCCAAGAGACAGTGTGAGAAGTGGAAACAAGAATCTGGAGCAGCTGTCTGAGGAACTTCAACATTTAAGTCACTGAAAGAACGGACTGGTAAAAGGAGAAGAGGAAAGGGCAGCCATGGAAGCAATGAGAAAATTGAAAAACCTTCATGTTGCAAAAGTCAAGCAAAGGGTGTTGAAGACAAGACACTTAATTGTTGCGAAAGCTTCTGCACAGTCCAGCAAGACAAGGACATAAAATCTATAGAACTGAATGATGTGCAGATCACTGGTGACACTGGCTGCCAGCTATGGCAGCCTTTACAGTGGAGTGGTTGGTGAAGCCAGATTGGAATAGGTCAAAAACTGAATGAAAAGAAAATACAGAATTACCCTGACAGAGATCGAGACCATCCTGGCTAACACGGTGAAACCCCATCTCTACTAAAAATACAAAAAATTAGCCGGGTGCAGCTGCGGGCACCTGTGGTCCAAGCTACACGGGAGGCTGAGGCAGGAGAATGGCGTGAACCTGGGAGGCAGAGCTTGCAGTGAGTGGAGATCGTGCCACTGCACTCCAGCCTGGGCAACAGAGCGAGACTCCATCTCAAAAAAAAAAAAAGAATTATCCTGACAGAGCAGTCATTCAAGAAGCTTGGCTATGAACAAATGAACTTTCCTTCCACTGTGTAATACCATTAACTTCTCAAGAGAAATGTAGGACATCTCTTAAAAAGGGATCTAGTCTTCGGAAAAGTCTATAATCATATTTGTTGATGCATCAGAGATTACTGGGCAAAGTTCTCCCAGTTTATCTAACTCATCTGTTTATTCATCCATTTCTTTATTCTTAATTAATCAAGCATTACAGTAGCAAACACGAATTTAATATCTATAGTGTGTAAGATACTTGACAAGACCTTAATTGGGGAGAGTATAGACCTTCTTATCAGGCTGCTGTGAACTAAGCTGAGAGGAAAGCAGTAAGTAGCACCCACCTCTTCCATCTTAACAAAGTAAGACAAAAAAATGAGTAAGGCAAGTAAAGATCCATAACATTCCCACATTTACTGTTCACAAAGGCTCATCTAGGGATGAGGTTTAATATGAGAATCAAGGGCTTCTGGCAAAACCCAGAGGACCAATTTATTCATTGGCAATGTGGAACCAGGGCAGGGCTTCCATGTAGGGGTAGAATATGTTCCCAGAAGGGCAAAGTAGAATGTTTAGAGGAAGAAAAGGGGAACTGAGCTAAGAAGGTCTAGGTTCATCTTCCAAGTTGTATCACCCAGATAAATCCCTGCACCTCTTCTGGGCAGAGTGAGTAAAAGAGGTGGTGGAATGCAAATTCAGTACTCTCCTAGACATTCAAGGCAACATGGAGGGGGATGGGTGGAGAAGATGTGTCTCCCCCAACTCTGAGCAACTATATAGAGTACTACGATAATGATTTGTTAAGTGATACTCAATGACATAAAATAACTGAATAAAATTTTCTAGGAAGACAGTGTAGCAATTAGAAACAAGAGTACCTAAAGCAGTTGTCCGAGGAACTCCAATATTTGTCAGTAAGAGGAAGAACTGGTCTTATATTTCCTGCATTATTAGAAACACTTATTTAGCGCCTACTAACCATCAGACACTAAGCTACGCAGTGTACAGTCAAGGAGAATGTGGTCCAAATGATATGTAATGTTTTTCCAGGGCTGCCATAATTAAACACCACAAACTCAGTGGCTTCAATAATAGATATTTATCGTCTTACATTCGGGAGACTGAAGTTCTGTATCAAGGCGTTGACAGGGCCAGCTCCCTCTGGAGGCACTATGGAAGGATCTATTTCAGGCTTCTCTCTTAGGTTCTGGTAGCTTTTTGGCCTATGGCAGCATAATTGCAGTCTTCACATGGTATTTTCCCTGTGTGCACATCTGGGTTCCAATTTCTTCTTTTTAAAAGGACACCAGTCATACTGGATGAAGGGTCTACCCCTACTTCAGGATGACCACATCCTAACTAATAACATCTGCAACGATCGTATTTCGAAATAAAGTCACCATCTGAGATACTGGGGGTTTGGACTTCAACATACGAATTTGGGGGTGGGGAACACAATTCAACTCATAAAATGGTGTACTAGATCAGTTCATTTTGTAATCCACTGAACCAATATTTAACATTTCAAGGACTGCCAATTAGTGTTTCATGCTATATCATATTTGTTTCCCTGATTAATATGGAAAATAGAAATAAACTGTTGCATTTCAGATAATGATTATATCTTTCTTCTGCATTGGCTTAAATTTTTCAAAAATGACATATATTGGACATTGTGTAAGTAGTTAAGAAATTACCCGTTAAGAACAGAACAAACTAATAATGGGAGGGAAATAACCAGATCTTACATGCCAACCAAGCTTGCCTGTGTCAGCTACTCCTGCGAGTATTCCTAGTCCCACGCAGTGTGATGAGAAGTAAGTGCATGTAAGCATGCCCTCGCACACATCATATATATGTCAGATCTGTGGTTTGAGAATCCCCGGACTATTTAAATTCTGACTAGGGAGAAGGAGCCAAATAACCCATGTATGTTTTACCTTTTTTGTAGTGGTGTGAAGCTATATTTGATTAGGAAGTGGCTAAGTAAAATTGTCCTTTTTGACTTCTAAGATGCATTTCTCAGTATGCTTTTACTGTTAAATTGAAAAATAGTCTTTTTTGGATGTGTAAAATATAATTTTTTCCTTATTTACTGCTAAAATGAACAGATCTTATCAAACACTGACATTTTTTGTGCATTCCCCATTGCGTTTCTGTGTCTCTTAGATGTCTTTCAAACCAGAACAAGAATTTTTTTTCACTGACAATAAAAACAAAGAACATTTCAGTAAAGAAGAAACACCTCTTCTTAAAGAATGCTAAGGATGAAAAAATTGTCTATAGAACTAGGACTGTTAAATAGAATTCCTAGAAATTCTATAGAAACACTGAGGCACAAAACAGACATTTATAACATACAGTCTTATAAACAATGATCTACAAAAACATATTTTATTAATACTTACACTTTAACTGCTGTGAAGAATTAAGAAATTTAATTCCTTTCATCTTGCCTGCCCTGAGGGTTTTGTTGAATTCAGTAAATATAATTTTCTCCTTTCCATAAGAAATTCAGAAGGGCTCAAATATCTGTACATAGTGCAGGGACTCAAAGCATTTAATTGGGAGAGAATAAATGTATGTATTTGTGCCTTTAGTTCAGTCCTTATAAATTCTATGGTTCTGGTCCAGTCTAAGGTTTTGATATTACCAAAATATGCATAGTAGCCATTCCATCTGCTTTCATGTTTATTGCCCTGCCAGTATCTAACACGTTGCTTCTCAGGTACAAGACCAGTGATAAATTAGAATGTCATGGTTTTGAATGTCCCCATCCAGTTTCATTAAAGAATAACCAGAAGCCAAGATAAAACCATTTCAAGAAGAATAATACATATTTTATATCTCATCCATATTTTCATTTGGCACGGTCTATATATACAGTTAACATGCAATTTTCTGTAACTGTCGTCTTTTGAAATGAAGGAAAATAATTGAAGGATTTGTTTTTAAGGTAGATAGAAAAATTTATTTCTTTAAACCATCATAAAATTTGAATTTCCAAAATTTATTTTACCCTGTGATTTATATTTATAATGGCTATGTGACAACTTTTAAGAAATCCAATAATTTTTTCTCCTTGTCTTCATATTATTTCTTTGGAAGTAAGCATGGCTGGAAAACATTTAAGCTGAGAGCAAAAAAGGATCGGGGAATATATTTGTAGTTCATAAAGAGAATAAGAATAATTTGAAATGTAAACATTTTTTATGTTTCCTTTAGAAATTCCCCAATAACAACAGTCTCCATAAGCAGCGGCAGAACATAATGGTTAAGGCTGGTGCCAGTCCACCTAGGCTTGAATCTGTCCTTTAAAGTGGGATGTTGAACAAGTTATTTAATCGCTCTGTGGATACTTCAATTTTGTTAACTGTACAATGGGGATAATGAAGTTACTTACCTGTAAGGATTAGATGAGACTTATCTACAAAGTGCTTAGAGTAGTAAACTGCTAGAATATAGTAGGTGTTCGGTAAATGTTACATATTATTACCACTGAATTCTATTATTTATAATACTAAATAGAGTAGTTAAATTGGTCAAGAAATTCAAATGATTTCTGCCTACAGAAACAAAAGGTACGGTCAATTTTCCATAATTTTTAGATTAGAGGTTTTCAAAAAGTAATGCAAATGTCAGAGAAGGATATACATAAAGGTAGTATTTCTTCTTTAAAAGGTGTTTGCATCAGTTGAGCTTTTCTTCCTCAACAGAGACATGTAATGGGGTTAAGTAAATTAAAGGAGGAGAAGCAATCCTCAGAAACCATGCATTCTTTTCCGAGTTCACTATTATATTCTCTAGAGTTCTGCATTTGCTTTTGTTGGGCACCAGGGGCTGCTACTGAGCTACAAACTTGGCATCACTTTGGCACCTTTGAGAGCACTGATTTAAAGCAGAATCAGAAACACAGCTCCCCAATTTTATATTGGTCCAAAGCTTGGTCTTCTCATATACCCCGGGGGCAACTTTGGCTTTCTAGTCAGCTTATAACTGACTCCTTCTCACTCTGGTTTCTACTCATTTGTGGTAGTGGCCACTGTGTTGGATGTGGTGGGGCTTAAAGATTTCTCCATGCTTTTGCGCAAACCCAACAATCCCATTAAAAAGTGTGTTTGTTATATTGATCCAAGGTTTTATTGGATTGTGGTGGGAGGACTGTTTGCTTCACTGCTGGAAGCTGGCTTAGAATTTGAACCACAGGCTCTTGTAAATGAATCAACACTTCAGGGTTGATATTTGGACAAAAGAAAAATATCATTGTGCTGATTTTTATGTATGGAAATTATGATTATTTTATTTCTAATATATAATTTGTAAACTTATATAATTGATTTTTCATCCTGGCTGTACTATAGATTATATTCTGTAATGAAAAGTGCAGGACACATTTCAGTGTCTTCGGAAAGGGAGCAGTCATGCATTCTACAAAGCCAGTTGATCAAAAGAAGTCAAGATTGTCAATTATTGCACAAGAATGCTCTTAGCAGTTTTCTTACTTTTCCTAAACCTTCTAAAATGAGAACAATTCTAATATGGGTGCTAAAATATTTGCACATTGTATAGTGACCTTTTTTGAATATATATAGAGAGAGACATAGTGAAACACGCACATGGCACAAAATGCAGAAGTAAAATGGAGGAAAACAGTGAAAAGCAAGCTTTCCTCCTGCTGCTACTCTCAGGGCTCTAGCCGTCAAGTTAGCAATAATAATTATCTTTGTGATACTTCAGAGATTTTTCTATGCAAACTTATTATTGACTATTAGTCAGTTTTTGACTCTTCAGTGCTCTGAAGTGGTTCTAAGTGCTAAAAAAAATCATTATAATTAATACATCAGATATGAGTATAAAGAGGGGGTGGTCCTTAAACAGTGTGGCAAATGTATCTATACCATATTTTTGCAGATGTAAACAAATGCTTCCCTTTATTATTTGAGGCAGGGAGAAAACATAAGTCTAGAAGCAGATATTAGAATTAGGGAAAGTTAGTGGTTAACTATGCTTCTGATTTTTGGGATGATACATCAACTCAGAAGGCAGAAATCCCCAATCCTGTGAAGAAATGATTTATATATGTATTTTTTTTTAGAATTTATTTTAGTTTTGAGACAGAGTCTTGCTCCATTGCCCAGGCTGGAGTGCAGTGGCGCAATCTCAGCTCACTGCAACCTCTGCCTCCCGGGTTCAAGCGATTCTCTTGCCTCAGCCTCCCAGGTAGCATGGGACTACCACGATGGGCTGATTTTTGTATTTTTAGTAGCAACAGGGTTTGCCACGTTGGCCAGACTGGTCTTGAACTCCTCACCTTGTGATCCACCCACCTCAGCCTCCCAATATATATGTAATATTTATAAGCAAGTTAATTACATCTCTTCTATTCAGGGGTCTAGCCAGGGATATGTGAATTACTGATAATGCATACTTCATGCCTCAAAATTATTTTTCTTCTATATCTAAAACCCACAATTAGTTATAAATTGTTGGAAGTAATAAAAGAACAATATGGAAAATTACGAAAATAGAAAATTCAAAGTCTGTGGGTAGAAGGTGACAAGGAAAAATATTTCCTAAGATATAAAAACTAAATTGAAAAGAATCACAGAAAGATTAGCAGACAAAATTATTTTAGATTAACAGGGGAGAAGAAAGTATCTAAAGATATTTATCATAAAGAAACAAGTCCCCCAAATCCTTAACAAACTTTGGGATGAAAAAACTGACACAAATGTTGACACACTTAAAAAACCACAGCAAGGTATGAAATAAAGAACATGCACATACAACATTTCTTAGAGCTTGCCTTCAATTTTTTTTTTTTTTTTAAATCAGGAGCATAGTATTATATAAAACATGAGGCCACTTTCTGAAGTTCCAGAAAATTCAAAGGAGATGAAAGAGAAAATTAGGAAGACTTTAAATTTGATCTTGATAATTGAAGAGCTATTCTTTGGGGCGAAATTGGAGTCAAAGTATTTTTGGATGAGAACAAAAAGTCAAAGAGGGGTAAAAACATCAGAATACTGTTCCCAGTGATAGAGTCACGTAGAAGGAATGGGTGCTCGGAGAGACCTTATGCTCTCTTCAGAGAGAAAGGCCAGTCCTCAGCCAGAAATAACTAGAGCCATCACTGACAATAAAGTAGCTGGAATTTTGCACCAATAATCATAATCACTTTCCTGAGGGAACTATAAGAAACACAGGGACACAGGTGAAAATCACACCTACAGAGAATACATGATTGTGATTAGAAAAAGGCTTAGATTCTAAGAATGGCTGGAGAAACTGAAGAAACCTAAACATTTTCACAATTCCATGGGCTTTCTGTAATTGCTGGAGAAACCTGAGGTGCTGGTTGTTCTCGTTCTGCCTTCCCCACTCATGGATCAAATCTCCCTCACATACAAATTACGTAAACCTGCAGAGAAGTAGAGAAACACCCTCTCCAGAGGTTGAGTGCATGCAATGCTGAATCCGTTTAAGAGATGAAGAGGGCCGGGTGCGATGGCTCACGTCTGTAATCCCAGCACTTTGGTTGGGAGGCCGAGGCGGGTGGATCAGCTGAGGTCAGGGATTCGAGATCAGCCTGTCCAACATGGTGAAACCCCATCTCTACTAAAAATACAAAATTAGCTGTGCATGGTGGCACATGCCTGTAATCCCAGCTACTTGGGAGACTGAGGCAGGAGAATTGCTTGAACCCAGGAGGCAGAGGTTGAAGTGAGCTGAGATCATGTCATTGCCCTCCAGCCTGGACAACAAGAGTGAAACTCTGTCTCAAAAAAAAAAAAAAAAAAAAGGACTAAAGAGATTCACATCCATTACTTTCAGTTTAACCGAAACGTGACTGTGCCTTGATTTAAAATGACACTCCTAAAACTAGTCATGATTTCCCTTATTAAAATGGTATGTTTACAATCACTATTATAATAGTTTGATTAATATTAATAGTGATATTACCATAATTATAAAATTATAATATTAATAGTAATATTGTAATTACAATCACCACAAACTCTAAAGTGATATCATTACTTTTTAGTTACATCTAGATAATCAGAACATTTTAAAACTAGTGCAGTTATAACTTTCAAATAATTCTTTCAAGAAAAGATGGAATGGCCGTCATTTATGGATAGAATATCTAATTTTAGAAGGCTAATTTAAATTAGCCCCAGAAATTTACCCATTCAATGGAGAGATAAAATCCAGTACTCTGGGAACAAGATCATAAAATTAAGCCCTTCTTACCCTGCTCAAAAAAGATAAATATCTGGGTAGATACACAAATCGCAGTCTCTGTGAACCCACACAAAAATAAGCAGGGCATAGGCATTGGGGTGGTTTCAGAGTGGGGCATTATTCACAGGAAAACAGTGAGATTCACTAGGGAGGACATAATTCTTCTGACAGTGACAGGGTCTCATTCACAGAACCAGGACTGATGGTGCATGCACAGTCAGCGTGCCAAGCAGCACAGGACCTGGATGCGGGTCCCTAATGGTGAACTGAGATCATTGCCGAGGACACTCGGTGATCACATAAGGGACACTCTGTTTGCTCTCTGGGAGATGCAGTTCATTTGCACTAATTGCAGGCTTGGGGGCCTGGAGAAGGCAGCTCTGTGTATACATACTGTATTCTCTTTGTTGGCGAAGGTAGCTCTCATGGGGCCCTGTTCCTCCTGCATTGTGTGTGTGTGTGTGTGTGTGTGTGTGTGTATGTGTGTATTAACAGAGAAATTTAAATGCTTTTAAAATATATGTGCATTTCTAATTCTTTGCACTAGGCTTACTAATAGCTCGTGAGGGGAAGCTACAAGATAATAGTGAATTACTTTCCGGAAAAGTTTAGCAGATAACTCATGAAATAAAAGAAATCCAAGAAAGCTTAACCTAATTACTCTGGTTTACAGGATCTTGCTTTCCTGAAGGAGAGTTCAATCTTTTAAAAAATCCAGTCGACTTATCTATTAATCATCTATCTATCTTTGGTATTGCCAAAGCTAGGGAGGCCGGCTAATTCTCATCTCTAAGAGTATGTATTTTAAAATGCACTTCTGTATACTTTTTTTTTAGTTATACAACTTTTGAAGGAATATAGGATCAGGAATATATCCTTCAAACTTAGGAAACACTGCATATTGAATATACTAATAGTGTAAAATGAGCATGAAAGGAATGTAATCATGTTGATACTGTACAACTGACATCCTCTAGAGATTAGACAAGATTGACTAAAAAAATAGATTTACTACGTACTTGAAATATTTAAAGATATACGCTAATTGCTGAACAGGTAAACAGAAAAGTAAGAGAAGTCCTTGTTTGGAGAGACGCAGTGGCTGACGCCTGTAATCCTAGCACTTTGGGAGGCTGAGGCGGACAGATCACCTGAGGTCAGGAGTTCAAGACCAGCATGACCAACATGGAGAAACCCCATCTCTACAAAAAATACAAAATTAGCTGGGCATGATGGTGGGCGCCTGTAATGCCAGCTACTTGGGCGGCTGAGGCAGGAGAATCGCTTGAACCCAGGAGGCAGAGGTTTCGGTGAGCCGAGATCACGCCATTGGACTCCAGCCTGGGCAACAAGAGTGAAACTCTGTCTCAAAAAAAAACAAAAAACAAAAAAGTCCTTGTTCTAATAATGTTTACAATATATATATATGGGGATACCAGACATGCACATTATGAAAAGTTTTCAACAAGTACCAGGCTAATACCTTCCAAATACATGAAAAGTGCAAATTGTATTACTGTCATTCAGAGATGATCAGCTTTTACTCTTCACTGTGAAAAGTCAACAAGGGATTCCCAGGAAATAAGAAACATTTTTAATGGATTTTGAATACAGAAAGAGAATTCAAATGTGGGAATGGCCAGACCACACAGGTGAAAATGTTTTGAGTGTGTCGTGTGGATGAGAGAAGGGAGTTTATGTATGGGATTAATGGGAGCCAATGCTAACAGAGATATTCTAGTCAAATGTAGGAGGACCTGAGTTGCTGCCTGAGGAATTTGAACCAATGGAAACAGAAGCTTATTCAAGTTTTGAGGACAGTTGCATGACCTGTTTTTGTTGTTGTTGTTTCTTGAGATAGGGTCTCACTCTGTTACCCAGGCTGGAGTGCAGAGGAACAATCATGGCTCCTTGCAGCCTCGACCTTCCTGGGCTCAAGTGATCCTCCCACCTAAGCCTCCCAAGTAGCTGGGACTACAGGTGTGTGCCACCATGTCTGGCTAATTTTTATATTTTTTGTAGACATAGGGTTTTGTCATGTTGCCCAGGCTCGTCTTGAATTCCTGACCTCATCTACCCACCTCAGCCCCACAAAGTGCTGGGATTACAAGTGTGAGTCATCGTGCCCTGCCATGACCTAGTTCTGGTTCAGGAATTTTTACCTATGGTGGAAAAAAAGGTAATTGGATCAGGAAGGATCCTCAAGGCATACAGATCAGTTAGGGAACTACAGTCCACACATGAGTTAATAAGGCAGTGCTCTAGGATGGTGCAGTGATATTTCGAAGGAAAGGACGGGAGCCAAAGGCCCTTTTGTGCCTAGTAAACAATACCAAGACCGGGGAAAAGAAACATAAAGATAATTCTGAGGTATATGGGTGAAAAGTAGAATTACAGAAATCAGGTAAAGGGCTTCGTGAATTGGTTTGCTTGTTCGTTCTGTGGCAAAGAGTTTAAGTGAAACGTATTGCATTTAAGTTGCAGAAGTAATGCTTAGGTGATACTGTCCAGTGGGCATTAGTTAGAAATATACCTTAAACACAGGAGAGCAGGGAAGGATGCAGATAAATCTATAGAATTTGAAGCCATGGGGCTGATATCAACTCTAACAAGATAAACAGAAAGATGAAAATATCTAAATATAGGTGACGTTGATGTTAAGGTTTCCAGGGGATATAAATTTTAAATATCGGTTCAAAAACAATCTGTAAGCTGATGTAAGGATGCACCATACTTGTCTTTAAATCTAACATCACTGCTGTGAGTCTAGTAAACGACAAATACAATGGAATACAATGTAGACTAAATCCTCTAAGCTGCAGGATTGCAATTTACTTTGGAGAGGTCAGAAGTCCCTTTGTCCTTGGCATGGTTAACAGTTCTGGGAAATGTGTTGGAGAGCGGATGAGTTCAGGTATTACTAGATCCAAATCTCAACTCTGCCAGTAAATAAACTTTTACTTTAATTACAAAATTTCAGTATTTCATTCATAAAATAAGTATAGAATTATGATGGGACTAGAGCTAATATATGTATTATATGCCCGGTCCATTGTTTGTATCCATTAGAGGAGAGTGGCCATTATTATTTATTTTTATTTTCCTAATTTTTTATTATTGACAAGGATAAAACTATATATCTAAGGATAGAATTGTATCGATTTCCATTACCAAGGCAATGTACGACAGAGAGATGTTTCTGTCCTGACACTGAAAAATCATTATATGGTTTTCCTAGGTGCCATGGGCTAACTCTATGTGTCTGGTCTAATTTTGAGCAGAAGGAAAGAACACTCAGTAAAATAAACATTCACATGTCATGTGAATTTTGATAACACTGATAGTGTTAGCAGAACTGGATAACTTATATATCTAAAGGTGGTCACTGACTTTATATAGATCAGGTCTGGGAGAAAGAAAACTGCAGTTTAAGTATAATCTCTAGTTCAAAGGAGAAAAGATGAAAAAAATAGGTATTAGATATAAACCGAGGAATCACAACTTTACTTGATTAAAGTTTTGGTTAAGTATATATGAAGCCAAATATTGGTAGATTTGATGCTTATATATGCACAGAATTTTAAAAACTAGGAATTTTTTATACCCACAGAGGGATGTAAGTTCATTGTACATGAGTTCAAGAAATAAAAGCAATATGAAGTTTTTGGTAACTAGAAATTTACAATACCACTTTGAAAGATATACAGGTAAAATAGTGGTTATATTTCTATATATCACTAAGAAATATATTTATGCTTGTATTTTGTTATATAAGACTCAGGATAGCATGGCAGCCAGACATACGGGTTGTGGACCAAAATTTCCTATATATGAACTCCAGTTACTAGCCAAAGTATCTCAGTTTCCTAATCTGTAAAGTAGTACCTAGTTAATGGAAGAGTTAAGATAGTTAAATGAACTAATACCTATAATGAGGTGAGGCTGCTCCTAACACATGGTAAGCATTCAAAAGAAGGGAACTATTTCATTACTTATTACTATTATCAAAATTCCTTTGTAATGGAACAATATTACCTCAATATGCTTTTATATTCTCCAAATGTACCTTATTGATTATAATATTTATGCTCTGAATTGAAGTCTGATAAATTACTACTATAGTTAGTTGATATAGGACAGTATTAACTAAAATTTAAGTGACATGTTTTTCTCTCTCTTTTTTTGTTTGTTTGAGATGAGGTCTCACTTTGTTGCCCAGGCTGAAGTGCAGTGGCACCATCATGGCTCACTGCAACCTTGACCTCCTTGGGCTCAGGCGATTCTCCCACCTCAGCCTCCCAAGAACCTGGGACTACAGGTGTGTGCCACCATGCTTGGCTAATTTGTGTGTGTGTGTGTGTTTTGCAGAGATGGGGTTTCGCCATGTTGCCCAGGCTGGTCTCAAACTACTATGAAATTGATCCACCTGCCTCGACCTCCCAAAGTGCTGGAATTATAGGCACGAGCCTCCACCCCTGGCCAGGAACATGTTTCTCAGTCTTCTTTGAAATCTCCTGTATCTGCTGAATGTGAAGAATGTGAAGAACATGAAAGCAGGGCAGAGACACTGTGCCAAAAAAAAAAAAACAAAAAAAAACCAGTGTGATGAGGTTCAAAAGGTGAAGAGTTGGAAAATGTGTATCAGAGGAGGTCAAAGAAATTCCTAAAGTCTCTACTCAATAAACATAAAGAAAAACAAAGATATTTCAAAGACCAGGATTGTCAAAGGACTTCTAATAATGGATGATGGACCATATTTTGGTTTAAGACTGTTCCGCTCATTTTTGAACAGTGGGTGAAGGGCTGCCTGATTTGTATATCTCTCGTCTCCCCATAACAGGAAAGAAAAGCATAGTATAAGGGCCACTTGTCCAGCAGGCTTATTTACAGAGCCACTGTTGGCAGCATCCATTGACTGTCTTGAAAACCTAGAGTTGGCTAACAGTTCTTCTCTACTATCATCATGCTGAGGAATCCAGAGACAGTCATATGGCTAGGGTTGATCAAGAAGAGTTCAGTTTTATCCAGTTTCTCTGGGGGTGATGAAGACCTCTTAACCATAAAAGCACATCATCTTTATGCTTAAGGTACGAATAGAAGGAAATTTTGCTTTCTAGATTCAGTAAGCCCCATAATTAAACAAGTTTCTGGTTTAAAAGTCTGTGGATCAAGAATGTTTCATTTTATTTGCCCTACACAGATAAGAAATGAAATAGGGATCAGTGATCCTGGTTTAGCAGGAATATACTTTTTACACTTTTAACCACAAGATGTTAAACAGTAAGAAATTTTGCAAATGTTATCTGACCCCAGCCTCTGCTTCTTTTTTGGTTACTGCTTCAACCCAGCTGAGTTGTTCGACTTCTCACATCAAAGATCAGCTAAGAAAACTATGTACTATCGATTTAATTCAAATGTAATTACATAATTAAAAGCAAATATTTTGACACAGATACTTCAGAATCAAAAAAGAGGAAGGTATCTAATTGGTTGAAAATTGCCACATCATTTCATAGGAGACTAGTTACATTACTTATAGTGATTTTTAGCATTTGTATCTAGAAATCAATGATGCTAGAGTCAGTGGATATATTTTAACTCACATATATTAATGGAGGAGGTTGCCCTCCTCTGAGTAATCAAGATAAAAGCACCTTAGGTTTTCTACCATGATTAGCACAGATTCAATTTTTGATCTCCTTATGTTCATATTATGTTCAATGAAGAACACTTTTATATGCATTTTGAAAAAGGAAGATAAAAAGTAAGCTTATGAAGTTTTTCCTTGATAAAAGTAACAGCATGAAAATTCAAATACTGTATTAGTAGAGAAACAGTACAATAAACATGAAAATATAGACATCAAAGTGGTACTAAGAAATATCTTAAGAATAGTATGTATGAAAGGTACACATGCTAACAGTTTTTTAAAAGCTTTAAACATGGACTTTAGATTTTTTCAATGCCCACTGCTATGCTACCATTAAAAAATTAAAAATAAAATGAAATTTTGGTAACTTACTCCAACAGGCTACCAAAATGCCATAGTTTTGTTGTTGTTTCGGTAATATTTATGAATAATTTTATTTTAAAAACTATTTCTGATGCTCTATTAATAAGAATGAGAAAAATGCAAATCCATACTTTGCACAAGCACATTTTATATTTGTGTCTAATTCTTTTGAGACAGAGTCTTGCTCTGTTGTCCAGGCTGGAGTACAGTGGCATGATCTGGGCTCACCACAAGCTCCGCCTCCCAGATTCACGCCATTCTCCTGCCTCAGCCTCCCGAGTAGCTGGGATTAGAGGCGCCCGCCACCACGCCTGGCTAATATTTTTGTGTTTTTAGTAGAGACAGGATTTCACCGTGTTAGCGAGGATGGTCTCGATCTCCTGACTTTGTGATCCGCCCACCTTGGCCTCCCAAAGTGCTGGGATTACAGGCATGAGCCACTGCGCCTGGCCTATTTGTGTCTAATTCTTTACATATGTGGTATAATGATCATAAATCAAAGGCACGGCTATTATTTTCCTTGTTCAAGGGTAGTGGCTTCAAATTGTTAATGTATAAAGATATATTCTTCATGTTTCCAGATCAGGTGGTAAGGAAAAAGAAACAAATATATGGGCATCCTGTAGTTGTAGCGATTTTGAAAATTGTATTCATTGAAGTTGTAAACTAAATCACATGACATAACCTCTACTGACAGAACTGCAAGCATAGCAAGATTTCTAAGAATAGATTTTCTCTAATATTAACAAAGACCTCAAAACTTTACACAACCATATATAAGACTCGTAATATCTTACAGAGGTTTCAATCATTCACTATATTGCTACTAATATTATATAATTGAAATAAAAAATTAAAGTAGTTGGAAGAATACGACAAAAATTTTTTTGGTATATTCTTTCAACTCCTTTAATTCCATGTCCATTCCATTTGATATCATAATCTTCTCTCTTTGAAGATAATTATAATAATTTACATGTGAACACATAGATGTAAGAAATACATATGTGTGTGTATATATATATCTTACTATGTATCTATATATATATCTATGTGTACATATATATCTTAGATCTAAAACAGTAGATTTATGAACCCATAAAAAATGTAAATGACTAACCTGGTGTTACTACTACTCCATTTCCATTGACCACAGGCCTCTCTTCCTCTTCCTCCTCGGGAGGCTCTATACTGGCTTTCTCCATGTTGCTCACTGATTTATTCCTCTTCCTTTTTCCTTCAGCACTTGGAGTGGCTCCTGGAAGTATCTGGTCTGTTACATTTAACAATAATGGTGCTGGTTCTGCTGGAGGCTTTGGGGTACCGTAGTAATTGTCTGCAAACAATACCAAAACATTCTTGGAGTTAAATATTTCTTCTGTGTACATAATTTGTGAAGAATGGAAATTATATTAATCATATTAACACATATTTATCCTATTTTATATGTACATACATAGACACATACATATATATATGGTTTTCTATCTATGTGTCTCTCTATATACATATTTGTTCCTTCTGTTGTATTGGACTTTAATGCTTAGACATATAGATCAATCTTCATTCTCATCTTTGTGCCAAACCAAAATATAGTCTTATGTGTTATTCCCAAGTGGTACGTAATTTTAAAATTATCCAAATTTTTATAACCAGACTTGATTATAATCTTTAAAAAAATAAGTATGTTAAGAGTACAGGTAATTTTTTTTGTAGTGGGGGCATCTCACACTATTCTGGAAAGGCAAAGCATGTTCTGCTATTCTGTAGCTTTCAAAGGATTATGGCTATTTCCTTGATGTGCACAGCATCCTGCCTAGAGCTGTATCCCTGTGCCAGTCTAGTGGTTCCCATGGCTGCTAACAGTGGGCCTGCTGCTCTATTCACTCTTCAGATTACCACAGCTTTTTTTTTTTGCCCACAGCTCCATTACCTGAGATACGGAATCATCTGTTTCACCCATCCATCTGCAGCACTTTTTTGAAAAGAGAATCATTCTTATTTATTCCCACATTAAAACCTAGCATATAATAATCATGGAATAAATGTTTATTAAGTGACCATCTTTATTATTTCATTTTATTGAGACAGAGTCTCGCTCTGTTGCCCAGACTGGAGGGCAATGGTGCAATCTTGGCTCACTGATACCTTCCGCCTCTTAGATTTGAGCAATTCTCACGCCTCAGCCTCCCGAGTAGCTCAGACTACAGGCATGTACCACCATGTCTGGCTGATTTTTGTATTTTTAGTAGAGATGGGGTTTTGCCATTTCGCCCAGGCTGATCTCAAACTCCTGACCTCAAGTGATCCACTTCCTCGGACACCCAAAGTGCTGGGATTACAGGCATGAGCCACTGCACCCAGCTGTGAACATCTTTGTATGTTCAAGGTAAAACACTTTATTTAAAATATCCCAAAATTTTGATTGGTAAAGAACAGAGGTAGTGTTTTTTTGAAATCAATCTTACAGCACCAACTTCGAACCTATATCAGTGTTTTCAGTTAATTGAGTAATTTATGCACTTATTTGCTCATTCATTCATTAAAATCTTTATTGGTACTAAGTTATGCACGCAGGCACTCCAGTATGTTTGAGAGAAAAAAGATGAATAGAATAGAATCCTTGTCTTCCAAGATGCTCAACAGTCTAGTAAGGGAGACCAAATCTGATGTCAAACAGAAAAGCATTATAACAGGAAATAGGAGTAAGCACTGCAGTGGAGGAGATATACATAAGGAAGGAAGCACACCTCACTGCAAAGGCCACTAAACACATGTGGGAAAAAGGTGTGCTGTGAAAGGAACAACCGTTAACCAGAAGACATAGAATTTAGGCTTGGCTTTTCTATATAACTAAAAGCAAGTTACTTAACCTCTGTAAGGCTCAATTTCTTCATCTGTAAGTGGGGAAGAGCAATAATTGTTCTAATCACCTGTGTTCTGGGCTGCAAAAAACCACAACCTACTCAAGTTAAATGTGAGACAGATGTGCTATATAAGATGGCTAGTTGCGGGATATGTTCGTCTGTTCTCTCGCTGCTATACAGAATTGCCGGAAACTGGATAATTTAGAAAGAAAAGAGGTTTAATTGACTCACATTTTCAGATGGCTGGGGAGGCCTCAGGAAACGTACAATCATGGCAAAAGGAGAAGCAAACCCCTTCTTCACAAGGCAGCAGGAGGGGCAATGAACACAGGAGGAACTACCAAATACTTATAAAACTATCAGATCTCATGAGAACTCACTCACTATCGTGAGAACAGGATGGGGGAAACTGCCCCCATGATTCAATTACCTCCACCTGGTCTCTCTCTTGACATGTGGGGATTATGGGGATTACAATTCAAGATGAGATTTTTGGTGGGACACAGCCAAGCCATGTCAAGAAGAAAGGCCAACAAACCATGAGAAAAAATAGCAGAAACAAAGGTGTCTACTCCAGACACTTATGTTGCCTTTGATAGCCCTGAAATCTCCAGATGGTTCTACCGCCAAAGGGACAACGCACAGTGCAAACTGCCTCCATGAGAATGGGCTCCAAACTGTCCTCAGCTGCTCTGATTTGCTCATTTCTAGGGAAAATCCCAGGCAGGATCATCTCATTGGCTGAGCCTCCATCACATGAGAGCACCTGGGCTGCCAAGGAAATGGAAGAGATGTGCACTCTCCTTTGATTTCAGTAGAGGGACTGGGAGGTAAAACTGTACTGAGAGGTGAAGCGGGCTGTGCTTCTGGGATGGGTGGGGACTTAAATAACTTTTCTGTCTAACTAAAGGACTGTAAATGCACCAATCAGCACTCTGTGTCTAGTTGAAGGTTTGTAAATGCACCAATCAGCACTCTGTAAAAACGGACCAATCAGCACTCTGTAAAATGGACCAATCAGTACTCTGTAAAACGGACCAATCAGCTCTCTGTAAAATGAACCAATCAGCAGGATGGGGGGTGGGGGGCGGCAAACAAGGGAATAAAAGTGGGCCAACGGAGCCAGCAGTTGCAAGCTGGTCGGGTGCCTGAAAGCTTTGTTTTTTCGCCTTTTGCAGTAAATCTTGCTGCTGCTCACTCTTTGGGTCTGCATTACCTTTATGAACTATAACACTCACTGGGAGGGTCCCTGGCTTCATTCTTGAAGTCAGTAAGACCAAGAACCCCACCAGAAGGAACCAATTCTGGAACTACCATCCACCCATTTTATCTTGGGGGCTCTCCAGGTAGAAAGGGCCTCCCCCGGGTAGAAAGGGCCTCGGAATGCTGGCAGGTAGAAATGACAAATCTCCACTCCATTTGCCCTCTCACTGGGTTGTTGTGAAGATGAAGTAAGAATGTATGAGAAAGCGCTTTATAAAAAAACTAAAAATTGCAGTGGTTTTAACGGCAGTGTAAACTTCATGCTGGCATAAAGTGAGCAAATATTCTGAAGGCTAGCTGTGCCAATAATGCCATTGCTCATCACTATAGATACTCACAGTAAGAGAATAATGCAAGAAAAAAAATTAGGTTGTAAAGTGGTTCTTACCCACATACTATAGGTATACAAATTTTCTTTTACAGTCTGCAAAGTGGATAATATACACTTTGCTAAATGTTACTATCTAATTTGATTTAGAGCATTTAAAATGAATCAGACCTCTATATGTACCAGACAAATTCTGAGCAAACAAAAATGAAGAGTTGCTCCCTAGAATCAATGAACTTTTATATTTCAGCATTCCTAAAGGCTAGCACAGCTTTAGTTGTGTTGCTATGTTGCTATGCTTTCTATAGGATCTCAACACATACTACTTAAAAGCATAATGTAAAACTAACCTATGCATACTCAATAAATGATACATGATTTTAAAGTAGTATTCTAATATCTTTAATACCTTTAATATATAGTACTAAGAAAAATGGTTCACACTTCAGTGGTTTTCTTTTCTCCTATTTGTCTTGTCAATTTTAAATTTCCCTGAAGTAAAAAAGCCTTTTATTAATTAGACATAAATGATTTTATGTGATTTGATTTAGCACAGGCTAAAATCAAATACTAAATAACAGATCCTGCTAAATTTATATTACTAATTACACCTATTGGTATATGATGTGACTAGAAATTATACAGCAATATTCTATTTCTATAAGTGTATTTATGAAATTACATCAGATTAAATTTTATTTGTAAAAATATGAAGCATTAGTTAAGACATTAAGATTATTGGCAATACTAGCAATATAAAGGAAACACATAAATAATCCATACTCTTACTACACTTGACAAATACAATTCATAGAGAATAAGCTACCCTAAGCCAACATTTTTATCTCATTGAATAATAACTAGGAAACCAGAAATACCTAGACCAATGGCTGAAGAATTAGCCAAGCAGTCAGGCAGCTACCTCATTGAACTGACTCCCTGATATAAATGCATTCAAATAAATGTATCAAGGATAAAATGTGTCTTTTAGGTAACATACCAGTATGTTTTCAGAAAAAAATAAATATCCTTACTGTTTCAAAATACAATTAGGAAAAATTGTTCCCTTAAAGATGAAGTGCTTATATGCATACTGCCTGGATGTAGAAAATCTAAAATTAAAACAGACAAACAAAACCTCCACAAACCCACAACAGTATGGTGTAATGCATAAATCCTAGTGAGATAAACCTGACTTTGAATCCTGTGTCCTCTAATCTCACTACCTCTTTACATCCCTAAATCAATTCAGTTAAAGTGGGAATGTGGGGCTATAAGATGACCACAGTCACAAAAGCAACTATAACTATTACTCCTGCTAGTATGTGCATGTAGATATGTGCGTGTAGTCCCACCTACTCAGGAGGCTGAGACAGGAGAATCACTTGAACCTGGGAGGCGGAGGGTGCAGTCAGCCGAAATCGCGCCACTGCACTACAGCCTGGCAACAGGGCAAGACACCATCTCAAAAAAGAAAAAAGAAAAGAAACGTTTTCCAAAAATTTGAATAAAGAGAATAGCCCATTGTCAATAATTTATTTTATAATAAAAACATTTAATAAATTCCCATTTACACAGGACACTCATACAATGTATTGCAAAGGGAGAGGGACTAAAACAGATTACGAACTAAACCTGCCAGGCAAAGTCCTTGCAAAACCTAATCCCTTACCCATTTTAAGGCAGACCTGTCCCTAGGTCATCTGAAAGCAATGAGAATAGCTTTCTAAGTAACTTTTCATGTACTGTACTTGAAACCATCATGGAATTATTCTTCTGCTTTCTCTGTAGTCAACTGACCTTTGCATAAAATTTGTATTTTAAGTTTCTAAAGTGATGATTTTACCTTTCTTCTGGTTCCTCCCAGATTTTTTCACATTGATTTAGTGGTAAGGTTAACGGGGAAAACAGGAATACGGAACAATTTCAACGAATTTTAAACTGTTTCCTTTTTTGTACCCCCAGTCTTCAGTGAATGGTAATAGACACCAAAATATTATTTTCTGAGATGCATCATATTCTTTACGCTTTTAAATCCCAGTATTATGACAAGAAATAGGAAAGACACTAAAAACCAATTTTAGGTATGAGGAAATGTAAAAATGCAAGTAGCAGATACTTTGAAACATTTTCATTTACTTCTAACACCGTTTATCTTTAAACAAGACCAGTTTTCATGATGGAAACATATCATTTGTTATTTAATTTATTTGGCTTTTAAAGTTGTAGATTCAGATGCTTACTCTGTTGTTTCAGTCCTTTTGGTGTATAATAATATGTGTAGGTTTTATATCAAATAACCATAGATCCTTCCACGTGGCTCCCAAGTGGAGATGGGTTTTACGAAGGTAATAAATATACTTGTTTTCAAGATACCACACAGATTAAGGTCATGACTTCTATTCCTCCCAAATATTCTCAAATCCTTTTTTCCCATTTTGGTAAATGGAAAGAATGAATTTTGGATAGCGGTTCAGTAAAAGAGAGATGATTGCTTGCAGGACCCATGGGGCATGCAAATAGCACAGCTCATCAATGGGATTCCCAGAGAGCTTGAGGATATGTCTTCGTGTTGGAAACAATATGTGGCAAACTTGAAATGGTTGAGAATCATATTTGTTTTTACAGTTTTATAAATGAAGCAAATAGTTTGATGCTTGGCCTCCTTAATAGCACCGCAAAAATTGACTCTGACATTAAACAGAGAAAAGATTTAGAGTTCCAACTGATCATAATTATGTTAGAAAACTTGCCAGATTGTATGTAAACAATCATTTTATACACATCAGAGATTTAGAGGTATATTAATATAAATAGATAAATCATCAAAGGATCCCAAATTCAAGCTTTAAGACATGTTTAACATATTAAACAAGAGATAGTAATGAGTTAAAACTATTACCAAAAATCATTCTAACTTGTGTCACCCATGGCAAAAGAATCACAGTCATATGGCTATAGTTAGTAAATTAGAAATTTTGTAAATATAAAGTGAAGTGAGTAAATATAACCCAGAAAATATTCTACTTTTCTAAATTTGGATTTTCTACCAGAAAATAAGACAGAAATTCTTATTGCAGAATTCTTTTGTCAACCAATTTTTGAAATTCTTTTTGTAAGCATCTCTGATGCTTACACTTGGTTCTGAAAAAAACAAAAATGTATCATTTCCTCATCATGTCAAATGTAGTTAGCAGCTTGAAACCAAGATGCAGAAACTCCCTGACCTCGAAAGATAATGTCTTTTTCTTTTGTGGTGAAAAAGTGTTACTCTTACATGTGTCAGAAATAAGTATAAGTATTGATGACAAAATAAGCATTTTATACTGAACAGTAAATTGCTGAATTTTTAGAAATTCAGTGTTTAAATGACTTTCAGAAAGTCCACAACTGTACAAAAAGTGGGAATGTTTCTTTTTTTTCATACATGGAATTGAATTATTCTTAACAAGTCCCACCTAAGAATTTCAAATTTGTTGTAAATTAAATTAATGCTGGTTTCACAATGTAATCTCCAGTGACATACATCTTGAATTTACTGTATTATTCACCAGTGCTCTCCAGAAAGTCATGCAGATAGTTCAATTTGACTAACATTTCCTGACACTTGTTTGCAAGTCCTCAGAGGTCATTCTGACTGAATATTCATTTATTCACGTTAGCTAATGTAGACAGGCACAGGATAAATCTTTGCTAAATGTATGTCCACAGACTGGCTAGGGAAGGTGGTTTGCTCATGGAAAGGAAATTGGACACTCTTTCTTTCACTGACTCTTCTCTTCAGGTGTTATCAGAGTAGCTCAGAACATTTCCCACCTGCACCAGATAGCAGACGGAAAGAAATTATAAAGAAGTCACATATGATTTGTTGATGTCAAATATACACCTGCTTCCAAAAGAAGACATCTGAACATTTACAACTATAACATAAACTTTAAATTCACGAGTATATCCCATTTAAACAATGTATTAAATCTCTTAGAATAGCGCTATCTAGTAAAAATGGAATGCAAGCCACAAATATGAGCCACATATATGTAATTTAATCTTTTTGTTTTTCATTTTCTTTTCCTTGCTAAAGGAGATGGGGATTTTTATTTATTTATTTATTTATTTATTTTTATTTATTTATTTTCAGGGACATGGTCCCACTATGTTGCCCAGGCTGGTCTCAAACTCCTAGCTTCAAGCCATCCTCCTACCTTTGGTCTCCCAAAGCACTGAGTTTACAGGCATGAGCCACCACACCTGACCAATCATCTTAAAATTTTCTAGGTAGCCACATTAAAAAAAAATGTGAAAGTAATTTTAATATTTTTCTTTACCCAATATATCCAAAATATTGTAATTTTAATACATAATCAATAAAAAGTTACTGTGATATTTTATTATTTTAATACTACGTCTTCAATTTCCAGTGTACAGTTTACATTTACAGCACACCTTAATTGGGACAAGCCCCATTTCACATATTTTATAGCCATATGTTACTAGCAGCTACTATACTGGACAGCATAGCCTTAGATAATCCCTTTCATCAAATACCATTTTAAATTACTGTATTGTCACCTGAGTAACTCATTTTTCTCACAAACAATAAGCTAAACATCTCTGTTGTAAATAACTGAGAAAACTGAGTAAACACCAAAACATAATAACAACTGTAGGTGACAATGTGTCAATGATATTTCTCTTGTTTGATTGCTTTAGTCCATTGAGTACCTGTAAAATGTTATTAAGCATCTAACAGATGTTCATGTCTTAGCAACACTCTCTCATTCTGCTTCCTAATCATCTATTTTATCACTTTATCTTAACTTGAAATACTCGTTTTTAACTTTATTATTAAGATATAGGATAGAAGGTGAAAAAAAATAATGACTGTTTGAGGTAAATAAGCATGGACTTGTGTGAGGACCCTGTTCTTGTGTTCAGGGATAGGACTGAAGCGCCCTCTTTATAATAATTAGTCATAACTCACTAATGACTAATTAGAGGGATTGTTGACTCATGGCAGTAGTGTGGGAACAGACAATATTCCTAGTCATCCTTTCCTCTCTTGTATTTTCCCTGTAACTCCCTCTCACTTTGATGCCCCATGGTGTTCAGTACCCAGTGCCTCATGCTTCTCTTTTCATTAGGCTCCTACTTTCACACCTCATGCTCATAACAATTCCAATTTTCTTTTCTTCTGGACACATGATATGTGTCCCATTTCCAATTTCCTTTCAGTCTTGCCAAATGACTGGATTACTACTCTGATAAACTAAACTAAGATGTCAAGGATTAAAATCGGCTTAAGAGGCTCCATATGATACCTGCATTTTAATTAGAGTTAAAACTCTAATCCAAAAGGTTAATCTTAAAATTTGGGAAATAACTAGTCAACCACTGGAAGAACTTATTTTTCAGAAGAGCCTTTGGTGCTCCTCAAATCACAGTAGAGGTGTTATCCTTGGTAGTCAGGACTCCTGGCAGGGTAGATATGATGACCCTGCTCCTTCAGGGAACTCAAGCAAAATGCAGATGCAAAGATATTTGGAAAACAGTACTGAATAAAAAATAACTTTAGTATAATTCCAGCTAGTGACAAACTTATAAGTCTACCTTTTGGAATGGAAACCTTTTGCAATTGTATTATTAATGTAATTATTAAGTTGTTTTTTTTTTTTTTGGAGACAGAGTCTCACTCCGTCACCAGGCTGGAGTACAGCGGCATGATCTTGGCTCACTGCAATCTCTACCTCCCAGGTTCAAGTTATTCTCCTGCCTCAGCCTCCCAAGTAACTGGGGCTACAAGGTGCACACCTCCACGTCCAGCTAATTTTTGTGTATTTAGTAGAGACGGGGTTTCACTATGTTGGCCAGCATGGTCTTGATCTCTTGACCTTGTGATCCCCCCACTTTGGCCTCCCAAAGTGCTGGGATTACAGGCGTGAACCACCGCGCCCGACCTTGTTTAAGATTTTTAAGTGTCTAGTGAGCTCAATGCTTAAGAGACAATCCCTTCATGGCTCAGTAAATAAGAAAATGAAAGTGAAATTTTGACAAATTTGTAGATTGGCATTTGTACAAAGCTCAACAGATTCTTGTGATAGTCATCTTAATTAAATTTTTTCTTCAAAAATTGATAAAGAAAACGGAACCTTTCAAAGACAACATGATTTTTCTCACACAACATTTATAGCTTGTCGTATAACTTCCTTCTCCCAATGTGCTATCAATTGTGATACTATAAAATTACTAAGAAATTAGGAGACCTCTACAACTATTTTTGGTCACTGTCTTGTAAATACAATACCCAGGAAAATTTCTCATTAATCTTAATCTGATTGTTGGTTAATGATTAAAGAAATTTGCCAAATACCAAATCTCTAACCCTCAGTTGCTAATAAGTCAGAAAAACAATAAAAAAGAAATTTCATTTCTCCTTGAAGAGTTTGGTTACTAGATTTTCCCCAGCTGTCTTGACACGGTAAGAGCTCTGACACAGAGTCACTGGATCTGGGTTCTAAACAGGGTTCTACCACTAACCTCCTAAATGACTGGGAACTGGGCAGCAAACTCCCCTCAACCTCAGATTCCTCACTGTGAAAATACAGAATTAGGACATATCTCTAAAATACTCCTCACCTCCAAAATTCTGTAACAAAAAATTTAAAGGATGCAAGGACAACAGGTTTTATTTCTTTTTCATCATATTAGAAAGCCCTGAATTGATAATGAATAGAGAATAACAATAAACTAAAGCCAACAGTTTCACTTACTTGAGAACCTGGATGCATTTGCTTTCATGACATAAATGTGGAAAACTGTCATTTGACTGTATCTTTATATGTCTTTGCACAGTCCCTTCTGGGAAAGTGGTTGTGGTTGCAGAGTGTTTCTATTTTTATTCCAAGCCTTTCATTTGCATCCATCCCTGTTGGTGAATTAGAGAGTCCCTAAGTATATCTCCCATAGGATGTAGACTATGATTACTTTGTGGAAGGTCATATATAAAGCACTTCGACTTTCTATTTTAGTCTATGTGATACTTTAAAATTGACTGACTTTTTTGGAGTTGACATTTTCATTGTAATCACCTTGTGATCTGTGGGACACAAACATAAAGCCTACATGTTAGATTATAGTTAACGTTAGCAGCAATTTAGATGTAAGTAGTACTAATGCATAAGTCAGAAAAACAACGAACAAACCAAAGAGCTTAAGAAGGTTTTCTTTAGCTTTTTGGTATATAACCCTAGGCTTTGACTGCATGATGCTAGCATGTCTTACTTAACCTGGATTTTCTTTTACCTCTGAATCAATATGCAAAGAAAACTCTGTCTGAACTATCGGCATTTTATATTTAAAACTCTGGAAATCAACTACTAATTCTTTAAAGGTGTATATTTTACTGAGGTATGCCTCTTCTACTCATCACATTTTTACATTATAACTTGGCCTTTCATACCACCCTTCAAATTATATAGCAAATTATGAAGTGTCACAAATAAGAGTTTATTTGGAAAACCTGTTGAATTACTGAGAAATGAGCAAAGTAGGGAAATAAATGTGTGGGTCAAAAAGACCAGAAAATAAATAGGGAGAAGAAAAGAAAAGTAAGGACAAGGAGGCATTGGAGAAAGATGAGGAAAATAGATGATGAAGAGGAGAACACGAAAGAGGAAGAAGAGAAGTGTCATGTGCAATTTCATGAAGTTGTAAGGTTCCAGTGTAATCTCTGAGGTGACATTTTGGCCCAAAGCCACACACATAAGGTCATCTGTGATGACCTGGTATCTGAGAAGATACTAGAGCTGCACTATCCAATATGGCAGCCATTTGTTACATCTAGCTGTTGAGGACTTGAAATGTGGCTAATTTGAGTTGAGATGTGCTGTCAATATAAATTGTACACTAGCTCTTAGTACCACAAAAGAAGTAAAATATATTAGTAATCATTTTTACATTGATTATTTGTCAAAATGGTAATATCTTCCATCTCACTTCCTGGGCTAGTTCTTCTGAAAAAAAGTAAGACTCAACAAGTAGTCAACTACTAGTAAGTAATGACGTCCATAACTCATAAGAGTGAGTGAAGGTGAGGAGTCGTCAACTCAAGGATCCAGGACAATAGACACTTGATAGGCGAGAAATTCAGTCAGAAAGAGTATTAAGGGCCACAAGGGGGGTTGAGCTGCTTATTGGCTAACCAAGCCAATGGCAGCTGAGTGATGTGCAGAGGGGAAGGTTATCATACATCTAATCATCTTGTCATTCATGGAGCAAGCATTTACTGATAGCCTATTATTTGCCAGACACACGTTAACTCAAGGAACAGTGGTGAACGAAATAAGCACAGTTCTCTTTGAAGCTTACCTTCTACTGAGGGAGATAAATATTAATAGAAAAATCACAGAAATACAAAATTATAAACTCTGACAAGAGCTGAAAAGGTCAAGTGGTGGTGTTTTGAGAACTCCAAGAAGAGTTCAAGTTAGCCTTTTTAAGAAAAAAATAGAGAGCTGGGCACGGTGGCTCACGCCTATAATCCCAGCACTTTGGGAGGCCAAGGTGGGCGGATCACGAGGTCAGGAGATCGAGACCATCCTGGCTAACATGGTGAAACCCCGTCTCTACTACAAATACAAAAAAATTAGCTTGGTATGGTAGCGGGCGCCTGTAGTCCCAGCTACTTGGGAGGCTGAGGCAGGAGAATGACATGGACCTGGGAGGCAGAGGTTGCAGTGAGCCAAGATCGTGCCATTGCACTCCAGCCTGGGTGACAGAACGACACTTTGTCTCAAAAAAAGAAAAAAGAAAAAAATTGGAATTGATTGAATACCCAGTCTTTTTCCCTTAATCTGTGCCAAAATATTTATAGATCAATATAGATCTTTAGGAAATGCATGTTGTTTAACCATAAGAAATAAAATTGCTCCACTGTTCTTAAACTTGTCCTTAGTACTTTTCTAAAAGCCAAATGGCTAAACTATATGGAAATGTATTTATGTGTATGTGTGTTTATATGTGTGCTCCCAAATAAATCAAGTTGCTTGCCAAATCGAAAATTAGCAACATTTCTGCTAATTAGCCAGAAAGCTCTTCTTCTCTCAGTTTAACCCAAGACATAGTCTCTACTGAAAATACCTCTAACATTCACAAATCCAAGAGCTGTGCAGTCTGAAATCAAAAGTTTTGTTTTTTATAACAGAAATCTAATTGAAGGTAGAAGTGATAGCAGGTTTAACTTGATATGGTCCTTTGTTTCTAGACTGATGACCAGTGTAGTCTGGTCATTTCCTGCTTCTGATAGTAGGGGGAGCAAGTAGAGTTGGTGAAGCGGAGACTTCTCCATAGCACTGATGTCTAAAGAGAAATTAGAAAAAAAATGAGTAAAATGAAGTAAAGGCTTAAGAGGTGCAGAGAGGGAAAAGCAGTCCAGGCAGAGGGAGCACATTTGCAAAGCCTTGAATCTGGAGAAATAATAGTAGCTTGGAAGAACCAATAGAAAACACTCAGGCTAGAGATAATATGGAGCCTAATAGGCCTTGTTAAAGATTTGGGTCACTGTCCAAGAAATAAAAGGAAGCCTATGGGTTTTTAAAGGCATTCAGGTTTGTTTTTAAAATAGATGTCAGGTTGCAGGATGTAAGAGAGATTGGAGGCAGCAAGAGTGAAAGTCTTGAGGTCAATGAGGGATATTTACAGGGGTAAAGATGGTATCTTTGAAACCGCCTTTGTAAAAATTATAACTGAAGAAATCATGACAATGAAAGAGATCTGTCCTAACTGACTCCATCTTGCTTTTAACATCCAAATTGCTTTTGTTCATATCTGGGTGCAGGCTGAACTAACTTTAGGAGGAACTTATAGTTTAACTTTGAAACAAAGATGAAAACAGCCGTTTCCCAAAACAAACCCCCCTTTTGGCTGGTTATTAGACTGTCTTTGCAGGACTAACAAATTAGCCACAAAATTAACAATTATGGTTTAAGAGTCACTGTTTTAAAACCTGAGATCAGTGCTTGAGATATTTTGCAGACCCTGCATTTCAAGGCATCAGCTGACACCACCTAGATCGATAACCTGGCTCATCCAGTCCTGTCCCCACCCCGCCCCCGCCCACCCCACTCAGGAACTGACTCAGAGCAAGAGGATAGCTTCAACTCTCTATCATTTATCTTCCAGCTGACCAATCAGCACTCCCTACTTTCTGACCCTCTACTCACCAAACTATTCTTAAAAACCCTGGTCCCAGATTTTCAGGGAGACTGATTTGAGTAATAATAAAACTCTGGCCTCCCATATAGCTGGCTCTGTGTGAATTCAACTCTTTATTGTGATTCCCCTGTCTTGATAAATTGGCTTTGTCTGAGGCCCGGGCCAGGAGAACCTGTTGGGTGGTTATAGCTTGGGCTAGTGGAAGGTGATGGAATGGAGACAAAGATGGTACCAATTAGGTTCCAAAGGAGAAAAACAGAAAACAGAGTAATGGTTAGGAAGGAACTATTATGAGCAGCTTGTGCTTGAGGTCTTTTTCTTGATGATCTCCCCTTATCTCATTTGGAAATAAGCAATCTTGGACAGATCTAAATTTGCTCCTAATACTCAGGATTTCTTTTAAAAAAAAAATTCAATAGGATTTTGGGGAATAGGTGGTGTTTGGTTACATGGATAAGATCTTTAGCGGTAATTTCTGAGATTTTGGTGCACTCAGCACCTGAGCAGTGTTCACTGTACCCAATGTGTAGTATTTTATTCCTTGCTCTTCTTTCATGCTTCCCCACGTCCTCAGTCCTTTATCATTCTTGTGCCTTTATGTCCTCATAGCTTAGCTCCCACTTATAAGTGAGAACATACAATGTTTAGTTTTCCATTCCTGAGTTATTTCACTTAAAATAATGGTCTCCAACTCCATCCAGGTTGCTGGGAATGCCATTATTTCATTCCTTTTTATGGCTGAATAGTATCCCACTATACATACACACACACACACACACACACCACATTTTCTTTATCCACTCATTAATTAATGGACATTTGAGCTGGTTCCATAGTTTTGTAATTGCAAATTGTGCTGCTATAAACGTGTGTGCAAGTGTCTTTTTCATATAATGACTTCTTTTCCTCTGGGTAGATACCCAGTAGTGGGATTGCTGGATAGAATGATAGATCTACTTTTAGTTCTTTAAGATATCTCCACACTGTTTTCCATAGAGGTTGTACTAGTTTACATTCCCACCAGCAGTGTAAAAGCATTCCATTTGCACCACGTCCATGCCAACATCTCTTCGTTTTCAATTTTTTAAATTATGGCCCTTCTTGCAGGAATAAGATGATATCACATTGGGGATTTGATTTGCATTTTTCTGATAATTAGTGATGTTGAGCCTTTTTTCATGTTTCTTGGCTATTTGTATATCTTTTTGTAAGAACTGTTTATTCATATTCTTAGCCCACTTTTTGATGGGATTATTTGGTTTCTTTTCTTGCTGATGTGTTCCTTGTAGTTCCTTGTACATTCGGAATATTAGTCCTTTGTCAGATGTATAGTTTGCAAGGATTTTCTACCATTCTGTGAATTGTCTGTTTACTCTGCTGATTATTTATTTTGCTGTGTAGAAGCTTTTTAGTTTAATTAAGTGCCATCTATTTACGTTTGTTTCTGTTGTATTTGCTTTTGAGTTCTTGGTCATGAAGTCTTTGCCTAAGTCAATGTCTAGAAGGGTTTTTCCGATGTTATCTACTAGAATTTTTATAGTTTCAGGTCTTAGATTTAAGTCTTTCTTCTATCTTGAGTTGATTTTTGTATAAGGTGAGAGATGAGGATCCTGCACGAATCTTGCCAATTATCTCACCACTATTTGTTGAATGGGATGCCCTTTCTCCACTGTACATTTTCATTTGCTTTGTCGAAGGTCAGTTGCCTGTAAGTTTGTGGCTTTGTTTCTGCGTTCTCTATTCTGTTCCATTGGTCCATGTGGCTATTTTTATGCCAGCACCATATTTTTATGCTGTTTTGGTGACTATAGTCTTATAGTATAGTTTGAGGTTGGGTAATGTGATGCCTCCAAATTTGTATTTTTTGCGTAGTCTCACTTTGGCTACATGGGCTCTTTTTTGGTTCCACGTGAATTTTAGGATTGTCTTTTCTAGTTCTGTGAAGAATGGTGGTGGTATTTTGATGGGAATTGCATTGAATGTAAAGATTGCTTTTGGCAGTATTGTCATTTTCACAATATTGATTCTACCCATCAATGAGCATGAGATGTGTTTCCATTCATTTGTGTTGTCTATGAGTGATTTCAGCAGTGTTTTGTAGTTTTCCTTGTAGAGATCTTTCACCTCCTTGGTTAGAGATATTCCTAAGTTGTTGTTGTTACTATTATTATTTTGGTTATTGTTCCAGCTATTGTAAAAGGAGTTGACTTCTTGGTTTGATTCTCACCTTGGTTGCTATTCGTGTATAGCAATGCTACTGATTTGTGTATGTTGATTTTATATCTTGAAACTTTACTGAATTCATTTATCAGATCTAGGAGCTTTTTGGATGAGTCTTTAGGGTTTTCTAGGTATTCGATCATATCATTGGCAAACAGCAGCAGTTTGACTTGCTCTTTGCTGGTTTGGATGTCCTTTATTTCTTTCTCTTGTTGAATTGAAAAAAAAAAAAAAACCAATATATTCAGGCAACAACTAGCACAATGAATAGAATTAGTACCTCACATTTCAATACTAACATTGAATGTAAGTGGCCTAAATGCACTAGTTAAAAGATACAACAGAACACGACAAGAATGCTGAGGCTAAGACTTCCAGTACTATCTTGAATAGAAGTGGCTAGCCAGTACTGTGTTAAAAGAAGTGGCGAAAGTGGACATCCTTGTTGTGTTCCAGTTCTCAGGGGGAATGCTTTCAACTTGCTCCATTCAGAATAATGTTGGCTGTGGATTTATCATAGATGGCTTTTATTACAAGGTATGTCCCTTCTATGTCAATTTTGATGAATGTTTTAATCGTAAAGGGATGCTGAATTTTGTCAAATGCTTTTTGTGCATCCATTGAGATGATTTTTGTAACTTTTGGTTTTAATTCTGTTTATGTGGTGTATCACATTTATTGATTTATGTTAAAACATCCTTGCATCCCTGGGATGAAACCCACTTGATCTTGGTGGATTATCTTTTGGATAGGCTGTTGGATTCAGTTCACTAGTATTTTGATGACAATTTTTGTATCTCTATTCATCAGGGATATTGGTCTGTAGCTTTTTTTTTTTTTAATTTGTGTTCTTTCAGACATTTTGATGTAGGCATTTAATGCTCTGAACTTTTCTCTAAGTACTACTTTTGCTGTATTCCAGAGTTATTCACAGGTTGTATCACTATTATCGTTCATTTCAAAGAATTTTTAAATTTCCATCTTGAATCAATGTTGACCCAGTAATCATTCAGGAGCAGGTTAATTTCCTCGTATTTGCATAATTTTGAGGGTTCTTTTTGGAGTTGAATTACAATTTTATTCCACTCTGATCTGAGACAGTACCTGATATAATTTCAATTTTCTTAAATTTACTGAGAGTTGTTTAGTGGCCTGTCATATAGTCTGTCTTGGAGATTCTTCCATGTGCTGATGAAGAGAGTGCATATTCTGCAGTTGTTGGGTAGAATGTTCTGTAAATATCTGTTATATCCATTTGTTCTATGGTATAGTTTAAGTCCACTATTTCTTTTTGATTTTCTGTCTTTGTGACCTGTCTAATGCTGTCAGTGGAGTATTGAAGTCCCTGACTATTAATGTGTCTATCTCATTTCTTAGGTCTAGTAGTAATTGTTTTGTAAATTTGGGAGCTCCAGTGTTAAGCACATATATATTTAGGATTGTGATATTTTCCTAAATATCACAGGATATTTGTGTGACTAGTCCTTTTATCATTATATAATGTTTCTTTTTGTCTTTTTTAACTGCTGTTGCTTTAAAGTCTATTTTAGCTGATGTAAGAATAGCTACTCCTAGAGGCCAGGCACAGTGGCTCACGCCTGTAATCCCAGCACTTTGGGAGGCTGAGGCGGGTGGATTCCCTGAGATCAGGAGTTCGAGACAATCTTGGCCAACAAGGTGAAACCCCATCTCTACTGAAAAAAAAAATACAAAAATTAGCCGGGCATGGTGGCAGGTGCCTGTAGTCCCAGCTACTCGGGAGGCTGAGGCAGGAAACGACTTGAATCTGGGAGGCGTAGCTTGCAGTGAGTTGAAATCACGCCACTACACTCCAGCCTGGCAACAGAGCGAGACTCTGTCTCAAAAAAAAAAAAAAAAAAAAAAAGAATAGCTACTCCTACTTGCTTTTGGTGTCCATTTGCATGGAATATATTTTTCCACCCCTTTACCTTAAGTTGTATGAGTCCTTATGTGTTAGGCAAGTCTCTTGAAGACAGAAGATACTTGGTTGGTGAATTCTTATCCATTCTGCCACTCTATATCTTTTAAGTGGAGCATTTAGGCCACCTACATTCAATGTTAGTATTGAGATGTGAGGTACAGTTCTATTCATCACACTAGTTATTGCCTGTATATCTTTTTTTTTTCATTCTGTTATTGTTTTATAGGCCCTGTATGATTTAAACTTTAACAAGGTTCTGCTTTGGTATATTTTGAGGTTTGTTTCAAGATTTAGAGAACTCCTTTCAGCAATTCTTGTAGTGCTAGCTTGGAAGTAGCGAATTCTCTCTGCATTTATTTGTCTGATAAAAGACGTCATCTTTCCTTCATTTGTGAAGCTTAGTTTCACTGGATTCAAAATGCTTGGCTAATTGTTTTGTTTAAGGAGTCTAAAGATAAGACCCCAATCCCTTCCAGCTTATAGAGTTTCTGCTGAGAAATCTCCTTTTAATCTGATAGGTTTTCCTTTATAGGTTACCTAACGCTTTTGCCTCACAGATCTTCAGATTCTTTCCTTCATCTTGATTTTGGATAACCTGATGAGTATGTGCCTAGGTGACGATCTTTTTGCGATGATTTTCCTGGGTGTTCTTTGAACTTCTTATATTTGTATATCTAGATCTGTAGCAAGGCCAGGGAAGTTTTCCTTGATTATTTCCTCAAATATGGTTTCTAAACATTTAGGTTTCTCTTCTTGCTTGGGAACGCCACTTATTCTTAGGTTTGATCATTTAACATAATCCCAAATTTCTTAGAGGCTTTGTTCATTTTTAAAATTATTTTTTCTTTGCCTTTGTCAGATTGGGTTAATTCAAAACCCTTGTCTTCAAGCTCTGAAGTTCTTTCTTCTACTTGTTTGTTTCTATTGTTGCAACTTTTCAGTGTATTTTGCATTTCTCTAAGTGTGTCTTTCATTTCCACAAGTTGTGATTGTTTTTTATTTGTGCTATTTCTCTGGAGATTTTTTCATCCATGACCTACATTATTTTAAAAATTTCTTTACATTGCTTTTCACCTTTCTCTGGTGCCTCCTTAACTGACCTCCTGAATTCTTTTTCTGGCAATTCAGACATTTCTTCTTGGTTTGGACCCATTGCTACTGAGCTAGTGTGACCTTTTGAGAATGTTAAAGAACTCTCATATTACCAGAATTGTTTTTCTGGTTCCTTTTAATTTGGGTAGACCATGTCAGAGGAAAGATCTGGGGCTCAAGAGTTGCTGTTCAGATTCTTTTATCCAATAGGGTACTCCCTTGATATGGTGCTCTCCCCCTTCCCCTAGGGATGGGGCTTCTTGAAAGCCAGGCTGCAGTGATTGTTATTGCTCTTTTGGGTCTAGCCACCCAGCGGAGCTACTAGGCTCCAGGTTGGTACTGGGGAAGGTCTCTCAGTCATGGATATTAGCACCTGCTCTGGCAGAGGTAGCAGGAGTGTGAAGTGGACTGTGAGGGTCCTTAGTTGTTATTTTGTTTACTGCACTGGTTTTCTTGAATGCTGATTGTGCTGGCAGTGAAGGTTTCACGTGGGCAGACTCAGGGCTTTGGGTTAGCCAGGATGTTACTGGTGGTGGAATTAGCTGCTGTTTTCTCCTTTCTTGGAGCAGGGTTATTCTTTTATGAGTTGTTGTAAATGCTTGAGTTGGTTGGCCTCCAGCCAGGAGGTGGCGCTTTCAAGAGCGCATCAGCTGTGATCATATAGGGGGATACAAGCGCGCCCTCAGGTTGCCTGGATAAGTATTCGGGTTTCTCAGGCAATGGGCAGGGCCACAGAGCTCCCAAAATTTATGTCTTTTGTCTCTGGCTACTAGGGTGGGTAGAGAAAGACCAACAGGTGGGGGCAGGGTTAGGCATGTCTGAGCTCAGACTGTCCTGACTGTCCTTGGATGGGGCTTGCTGTGGCCACTGTGGGGGATGGGTGATGGTTCTCAGGCCAATGGAGTTATGTTCCCAGTGGGATTATGGCTGCCTCTGTTGCATAACACAGGTAGCCAGAGAAGTGGGAGAAAGCTGGCATTGACAGGCCTTCATCCAGCCCCACTGTGCCCCACCAACAGCACCAAGTTTATATCCAGGGAGCCAGTGAGCAGGGCTGACATCTTGCCCCTGGTGACAAGCCTCAGGACTGAGAAACCAAGCAGGGCTTTCAGGCCCTGCCCCTCACCACCTGCCATGACTTCTGTGTGTGTATCTGCACTCCTCGTTTGCCACCCCAACCAGATTCTGCCCAGGAAAATTTGTGCTTGGTCAAAATTACTACAAAGTTCAGCTGAAAGTTTCCTTCTCTCTGTGGTCTTTCCCCAATTCCACTGGCAGCCCTTCCTAAGGAACCCTGTGAGATAAAGTCAGAAATGGCTTCCCTGGGCTTCCGTAGGGGCCAGGAGTGCCTACAGGACTCTCCCTGCTGCTTATTCTACTTTTGTATGTCATTTGGCTCTCTAAATTCATTTCAACACCAAGTAAGGTTACGTCCTTCTCCTGTGATCTGGATTTTCAGGTTCCCCAGTGAGGATATGTGTTTGGAGGCAGACTTTTCCCCTCTCACACTCTGGGCACTCACAGTTTTTCAGCCGTCTCAGAGTGTGCAGTGGCAAGCCACTTTTTTCAAAGGGTCTGTGAATTCTTTCGGTTTTCCTAGTATGTTCCTGCAGTAGTTCTTGGAGCAGAAGTTCATGATGTAAGTCTCCACATGCTGTTCTGTCTGTCCAAGGGGCTGCAAGTCAGTCCTGACTCCTATCCGCCGTTTATTTCCTTCCTTGATACTCAGGATTTCTTCATGAGACGCTATCGGCTGGCATTTCCAGGCTGCAGTAAGGATTTTTTTTTCTTTTTTCTTTTAGTTTAAACATCAGCATTCTGTAAGTCTTATTTTTTTGAAAGAATTACCCTTTTAAAAAGTCGTAATAGATATCAGGCACTGATTGGTAGGCCTACAGCAGTTTAAATCTCTTGTTAGACCCCTTCTATTTTACTGTAATTATTTATTTGATGTCTGCAAAGCCCTAAATTTTGGCTCCTCAAAAGGAGCCATTTATCATTAAGCTTTGTTTTCCCAGCCTCTAGAACAACATTGGCATATGGTCAATACTGAATAAACGATTAGTAAATGAATTCTTACACAGAAGAGACACTCACATCCTGTAAAGAAAGATGCAGCCCTGGTGGTATTTCTTGACTTTCATAATGACAAAGAGATTTGGGAAAAACTACACATTAGAGCTTAAGTTTTCAAAGTATAGGCCCCAGAGCAACAGCAGCAGTGTCACCTGGGAGCCTATGAGAAATGCACATTCTCAGGCCCCACTCTGCACTTATTAATCAGGAGCTCCGGGCATAGGTCACTCTAGGTCATTAGAATGCCCATTACTATCTAAGAACCACTGTCTTTGAAGATTGCTTTAATGAAAGACCAATTAAATGAGGCTTATTTTAAAAGTCAGGCCAGTAAAAGAAGGATTCAAGTATTTTATGATCTTCTATCACTTCTATCATTCTTTCCTTCAAATAATCTTTATAAAAAGATTCAGGACAATGTAGTTGTTTTTAGGTATTACATTTCTGATATGCTAACTTGTCTATGTTAGTTGACAAATATTTTCTGTGAAGGTCCACAGAGTAAATATTTTAGGCATTTCAGGCCATGTAGTTTGGGTCATTGCCACTCAATTCTCCTGTTGTTGCATACAGGCAGCTATAGACAGTCCACAAACAAATGAGTGTGGCTGTGCACCAATAAAACCTTGTTTATGGAAACTAATACTTGAATTTCATGTCATTTCTATGTGATATAAACAATTATTCTTTTTCATTAAAAAATACTCTTTAATAATGTAAAAGCCATTCTTACCTTGTTAGCTGCACAAAAATAGACAATAGACTGGATTTAGTCCACAGGTTATAGTTTTCCAATCCCCAGTCTATGCAATAATTAGTTACATTGAGGTTGATTTTTAAAGTTTTCATTAGAAATTACACGAGAATTTCCAGGTATAAATATCATTCATTAACTGAATACTTAATATGTACCTAGCAAATAAGCAATATAGATAAAGCTTTTGTCTTCAGGGAGCTTAAGAGCCCAGAAAAGACATCAAAATTAATCAAATAAATGAGATAGAGAACATAATCAGAATACTGTAAGAGAGGGTAACAGAGAACTTCCTGAGACAGATTGGGTAAGAATGGCCCATCTGAAGCAGTGCTATTTATACGAAGATGAAAAAGGTAATGAAAATTCACCCACTGTATAAAAAGTCAGAAGAGGGTTTACAGGCCAAAGTGTATAGCAAGCATGAAGTCCCTGGGAAAGGAGGAGCACGTAGGCACCGATGAAAGCTAACATGTCTGAAGCATAGCAAAGTAAGGAGGGGAGGGGACAGCATTTGAGCCTGAGAAGATGACAGGAAGCAGATCATACAGGACCTTGTCAGTGAAGTCAAGGATTTTGGGAAAAGTTTTATGCAAGGGGCTAACTGGATTTCATTTAAGCTTTTAAAAATGACTTCCTTCTTGTTACGCTGTGGAAAACAGATTTGGAGGGGATCAAGAGAAAAGGAAGACGGTTTGAAGACTAGATTAAAAGTATGCATGTGTGTGTGAGAGAGATTCACAAGCATGCATTAGATGTCATTAAAACGGAAAGACTTACAGCAGAAATTCAGTAAAACAAAATGATTTCCTAAGCCCAAACTGATGATCTCATGATTGCAGATTAAAACCAAATTCAACTAGAGACTCTGAGAAGTCTTTTGGAGGTTGATATAATGGGATTTGATCTAGATACAGAATAAAATCTTCAAGGAAAAGGACAAAAGCTTCATTCAACATTATCCAGCAGCTAAAGAATGATATTCTTTATGCGAATGTAGAGAGAAAAAGGAACTGTGAATAGGTAGGTGGACGTCAAGAATGAATAAGCTTTGATAGTTTACTTCATCACAATGAACAGCTATTCAATTCAGTTCAGTAATGACATTACTAGAGGCATCTATCTAATAACACAAACCTATTAGCAGATCTGTCTAAATTGATATTAAAAGGACAATTAAAATTGGCATTCCGGCTACAACCAATGTTATAAGTTGGAATGTATCAAACATCATTTTTTAAAAAGGTATACTGTTAACATTGGGACATAAATGCAAATTAGAGTAATGACTTCATTCAGCAATTTCCTTTATATGAGGCCATTTGAATCAGACTCTCTCCTCCATAGAAAAGGGCAAATCCTTAGTAATTTAGATGATTACCTCATAGGAGTGAATAGTAAGTGAAATCAATACCATAAGGTCTGGCCTGCCGTTTCCTTCCCATTACTTCATGTCACTATGACAATGATGAGAACGTTTAAAAGTTTTCTTGCATGCTGCTTCATAAGCATTCACTAATCTCCTGCAATAATCTTCTTGTGCTCAGAAAAGAAATCTAATGTCATATTTGGAAATTTTATTTTAAAAAGGTGAGTGTTTACACAGAATATTAATATGAACTTTTTAGTCATATCTTTATGTAGAAATACTAGGAATCCATTGCCACTAAGGTAGATGATTATTCATGTAAGTTTTATGCTAATCATTCTAACGATTGCTTAGAAAAATAAAAGTGTCATACAACAAATCCTTACACAATTCTCTTACATTCATGCCATAAACAACCAATAGCCCAAGTGTGACTATGAGTTTCAGGAAACAATCTCTATGCTTTGGGCTGGAGGCAGTGTGCTGAAATTCATGAATTACAACTCTTCTGACAAGAGCCCTTGATGGCTCCAGGGACTGGAAATGGAATATGAAACTTCTGACCCAAAGGTCATTGGTTCCAATTTGGCTGAAACTGGTAGTGACTACAAGTTATTATCAACAGACAGCTGTTCAGCAACTGCTACAAACTGAATTGATGATTTCAGTGTAATTCCTAAAAGACAGGTGTCTGAGAGGAACGTATGAATCCTTCATGCCCTAAGGTGGATCATTCTAGACAGAAGTCAAGACATTGACTAAAAGGAGATATCCTAGCACTTTCCAGCCTTTATAAAGTGCGTCTTTTTAGATGGGAGCAGCCAAAAGTTTTTTGGCTACTGGCAAGAGTGTTTGTTACTTAATAGTTTGTCGTTTGTAAGGTGGGGATACAATTATATCTGACTATAATCTCTCTGTATATCTATGTTTATGCTTAAATAAAATATAACGGATCTCAGTGTGAAATGCTTAGAGAGATGTTAATAAGACTCTTGCTACTCAAAATGTGATCTGCAGTCCAGTAGCATCAGCATCACTTGAAACACGTTAGAATTGCAAACTCTGAAGTACATCCCAGACATTGAATCAGAACCTGCATTTTAACAAGACCCTCAGGTGACTCAGTCACTCAATAAAGTTTGAGGAGTGTAATGTGTCTTGAACCCGGGAGGTGGACGTTGCAGTGAGCTGAGGTCGAGCCACTGCACTCCAGCCTGGGTAACAAGAGTGAAGCTCCATCTCAAAAACAAAACAAACAACAACAAAAAAAACCTGATCTCAGGTGATTCGCCCACTTTGGCCTCCCAAAGTGCTGGGATTAGAGGTGTGAGCCACCGCACCTGGCCTGTATCTTAATTTCATAATCTAGTATTCCTGGCTGTTTATATTACTTATGTTGCCACTTATAAAATTGCCTGCCTGTTCATTGTCTCGGCATCCCTATTAGACTTTAAGCTCCTAGAGGGCAGGTATCCAACCTGGCATTCTGTTTGAGTCCAATATAGGTTTCATCAATAGAACAAAGGAACTTGAAATTATAAGTCTTTGGCACCTTATAGTAAATTAAGTCATGCCAAATAATCTGATAATAACCTGATTCTTTTTTTTTTTTTTTTTTTTTTTGAGACGGTCTTGCTCTGTCATCCAGGCTAGAGTGCAGTGGCTCAATCTCTCTGCTCATTGCAAACTCCACTTCTCAGGTTCAAGTGATTCTCCTTTCTCAGCCTCCTGAGTAGCTGCAATTATAGGTACGTACCACCATGCCTGGCTAATTTTTGTATTTTTAGTAGAGAAAGGGTTTCGCCATGTTGGCCAGGCTGGTCTCAAATTCCTGACTTCAAGTGATCCGCCCACCTCAGCCTCCCAAAGTGCTGGGATTACAGGTGTGAGCCACCATGCTCAGCCCCAAATAATCTGATTCTTACGCAACATTAATTTAAACAGATTGTATTTACCTGAGAGACCTGAAGGGCTATCATGATGCCCTGGATCATTAACCAGCAGTAAATTGCTAACCGCTATTTAATGACATTGTCGGTAGAATACACAGTAAGAGTATTTTGTCCACTCTGCTAAACTTGTAACCACAACACAATTAAATACTCCAACTAATTTTCAAAATGAGTTTGCATAGAGCATATTGATATTTCATACATTACATTAAATTTAGTCAACATCAGACTGATTAGCTGCAATATATTTAAAATTTGGAGTATGATTTTGTTTGTATGGTGTTTATAGTCCCTACCTTCCAAAGGAAAAAATAAAATGTATTAACCTTATGGTACTAATAAATCAATTTGCCTGAAGTTCAGCTGTTCCTAGATCAGAGGCTTCTATTCTAAAACTAAGCCAAAAACATTAAATAATATACTGAATATTTTCCCTGACACATATTTTATCATCCTATTCAAATTATCTAAAATAAAGATGTTCATGTATTTGTGTACTGTTGCGGGAAGTCAGGGACCCCGAATGGAGGGACTGGCTGAAGCCGTGGCAGAAGAACATAAATTGTGAAGATTTCATGGACATTTGTTAGTTCCCCAAATGAATACTTTTATAATTTCTTATGCCTGTATTTACTGCAATCTCTGAACATAAATTGTGAAGATTTCACGGACACTTATCACTTCCCCAATCAATACCGTTGTGTTTTCCTATGCCTTTCTTTAGTTTAATCTCTTAATCTCGTCATCTTCTTCGTAAGCTAAGGAGGATGAATGTTGCCTCAAGACCCTGTGAGGATCGTGTCAACTGCACAGATTGTTTGTAGAGCATGTGTGTTTGAACAATATGAGATCGGGGCATCTTAAAAAAAGAACAGGGTAACAGCGACGTTCAGGGAATAAGAGAGGTAACTTTGAACTGGCCGCTGGTGAGCCGGACTGAACAGAGCTATATTTCTCCTCTTTCAAAAGCAAATAGGAAAAATATCGCTGAATTCTTTTTCTCAGCAAGGAACATCCCTGAGAAAGAGAATGCGCCCAGAGGGTAGGCCTATGAACGGCCCCCTTTAGAAGCGTGCAGTCTTTTATGGTCGAAGCTGAAGGGATGAAATAAGCCCCGTCTCCTGTAGCGCTCCCAGGCTTATTAAGATGAGGAAATTCCCGCCTAATAAATTTTGGTCAGACAGGTTGTCTGCTCTCAAACCCTGTTTCCTGATAAGATGTCATCAATGACAATGCATGCCCGAAACTTCATTAGCAATTTTAATTTCACCCTATACTGTGGTCCTGTGATCTCGCCCTGCCTCCACTTGCTTTGTGATATTTTATTACCTTGTGAAGTATGTGATCTCTGTGGCCCACACCCTATTCGTGCACTCCCTCCTCTTTTGAAAATCACTAATAAAAACTTGCTGGTTTTACGGCTAGGGGAACATCAGGGATCCTGCCGACATGTGATGTCTCCCCCGGACACCCAGCTTTAAATTTCTCTCTCTTGTGCTCTTTTCCTTTATTTCTCAAACCAGCCTAGACACTCAGGAAATAGAAAAGAACCCATGTTAAACATCGGGAGTGGCTTCTCCTGATAGTGTATCCAAGGTTTTCATAAGAGGCTCTCTCAAGTCAGCTATATGTGTCAGTTTGGGCAAGTTTCCGAAGTTCTTCGAGCCCATATTTTAATAATTTTTGCTTTTTTAGAAGAAAATATTAAGACCAAATTTATAATGCTGTCTTGAGCATTTAATGAGATAAGCTTGAACAAGATTTTTGGCAGATTTGTACTCTCTGGTTATTTGCACTACTACTACTTCTAGTACCTCTGCTACCACCACTATCATTATTAATAACGCGTTCCTATTTGCAGCACAATGTTTGCTATGAGATCGTTAGGTTGCATACCAGATTTAAACATAATTGAACATGTAAGATCCACTCTTACATGGTCCACCAGGTAACATCAAAACATAATACTCTAAATTAAAGAAAAGCTTAAGAAAGATATACAAGCCTGCAGATCTAATTATCTTTTCTATTAATTCTAAAAATTCAAAATTATAGCTTAATCTAATTGTGGCCTTTCTTTAAGCCTTGAAAAATTAAACAATTGACTGTGTTGATTAGAATATTGCCAACAGCTGTGTCCCCCTGTGTCCTCTCCCTGAGTAGAAAGAAATGGTCCTTTTATCACACCCGTTGTCAAAGAGCCTCATCTCTCTCTCTCTCTACCTAGAAGCAGTATAATTTAGGATTAAGAGAATAACCTATGGACTCAAATAGAGGCTTAAAGCTGGTTTGTGCCACATAGTGGCTATGTAAGTTGAAGCATGTTATAACATCTATAAAACAGGGATAATAACAGTGCCTGCCACATAGAGTTGTTCTGAAGTTGTTAAATGGGATGTTGCATACTTTTGCATAGCACTCAACTTTGTGCATTGGACATGGTTAAGTAACTAGTAAATACTATTATTGCCCAGACTTGAAGTATTAACAAAGGGCATAGTCTCTGCCCAGGGGCCATCCTCACTTAATTGTACAGTAAGTTCTCACTTAATGTTATTGATGGTTTCTTAGAAACTGCAACTTTAAGCAAAATGACATTTAATGAAACCAATTTTACTACAGGCTAATGGATATAAGGAAGAGTTAAACTCCCATGACCTATTTCTGGTCATAAAACCACCACCAAACTTCCAAATAAACACCCCAAACACTTTTAATACTAAAGGTTGAAATAAATGTGAACTATACATACATTTAAGAAAGACTAATTAAAATAAGATTATTTACCCAGTTTCTGGTGATTCAGTGAGAGACAGCATTCATAGTGTTGGTGGATTAAGGAAAAGGTGTTTACAAAGGACAACTGTAAGAAGGACCTCCTATCCCTATGCAGTTCATAAACAATAAGAAATATGGCAGGTTCACTGAGTGCTTTCGTACCTCATAGTTTATTGTGGTGTATTGGTATGATTGTTCTGGACTTTGTAAATTGTTATTTGACAACAATTTCTATTTATTCATTCATTCATTCAATTTTCCAACCTATATATTCTAGTTCAGGGCTGAGGGTGGCTCCACCCTATCCCAGAAGCAGCTCAGGGTATAAAGCAGGAACCACCTTGCACGGGATGCCATTCTGTCACAAGGTGCACACACACACACACACACACACACACACTCACTCAGATGAGGACAATTTAAACATGCCAACTCACATAATGTGCACATCTTTGCAATGTGGGAGGAAACTGGAGTATCCAGAGAAAACCCACACAGACAAAGGGAGAATGTGCAAACCCCACACAGATAGTTGCTTCAGCCTGGAATAGACTTTTTCTCACATCAATGTTAAAATGAAACAATATTGAGTGAAATGATGTTATCCAAGGACCTGCCATATTCCCAATAGAGGACACATTTCAATGGACTGACCTTAGGAACTGGTGAGCCCAGTTTGCCTTAACCTTTTAAGCTTCTTTTCTTCTCACCTCTAGAATTGGGTTCTCTCAGAATGCTGATTAATACAATATCTTTAAATTGCCCTAGCTCATGGTAACCTACTGACTTCCTAACCCCTTTCTCAAACTCATTGATTTTGCCTTCAGAGTTAGAAAGAGCCTTGACCAACTTATCTAGTCCAAACTCCCATTTGAGGCATTACAGTTATGCCTGTATTCCCAGTGTTCACTCAGCATCAGTTTTCAACATTTCTAATGTTGGAAAGTTCACTACATAATTAAGCAACCTATTCCATTTCTGGATAGCTCTTCATTATGAGAAACTTTTTCTTTCTTTGGAGCAGAAATCATTGTTCTTTGTTACACGAAGCTAATGATACTGGTTTGAGCTTTTGGAACAGAATAGGGTAAATCTAAAGGCTACTCCATGAGACAGCCCTCCATGTATAAGATTGCTTTCATGTTGGCCAGGCATGGTGGCTCATGCCTGTAATCCCAGCACTTTGGGAGGCCGAGGTGGGTGGATCACTTGAGGTCAAGAATTCCACATCAGCTTGGCCAATATGGTGAAACCCCGTCTCTATTAAAAATACAAAAATTGGCCGGGCATGGTGGCGCATGCCTGTAATCCCAGCTACTCGGGAGGTTGAGGCAGGAGAATCTCTTGAATCTGGGAGGTGGAGATTGCAGTGAGCTGAGATCATGTCACTGCATTCCAGCCTGGGCGAGAAGAGTGAAACTCTGTCTCAAAACAAAACAAAAATAAAAACAAACAAAAGATTGCTTCCATGTCTTAATGCTTAAAATGTAATGCTGAACACAACTGAATACAGTTTTAGAGACCTTATTTTACTAGTATAAAAAACAGTGGGACAATTATTTCTTCTTTGATTTAAATGTTAACTATTAATAATCCAATGTCTATATTGAGTTAGGTAAAAAGAATTCACTTGTGGTTGAACTTGCAGGATGAGATTGCTTTAAAAAGCATACTGCCTTTCAAAATGTATATGCCCTTTTACTATTCATCCATGGGTTTTTTTAAAACCTCAGTTCATTCAAGGAAAAAGTTTCTCTTCTTATTTTCTATAAATAGATGGCTAATAAGTTTAAACTACTTTTATTAGCAGCATCATGTCTTACAAAAGTAGGTTTCCTGTTTGAGAGGCTCAGTTTGACAAGTACTCTTGGTAAGCAAAAAATTGTGGACTTTGAGAATGAGAAAAGCTGACAGATAAAAGCTGGCCTGGAACTAAGAGTTGGGTATTATGGATAAGAGCTGGCCTGGTATTCCCAGCTGGGCTGTGGTGTTCTCCTGTGGAACATCAATAGTTTCACAGAATACCAACTTCAGACAAGGCCGTTGTGTGACCATAGTGGATCAAGACAAAAGACCACTTTCTGTTGCATTTTTACCAACTACTGCATTCACCCCGCTTTATTCATCTGCATTCTAGATAAGAATTATAAAAACCCAATCGTAAAATCACCCCTGATTCCTCACAGCATCCATCCAATCTGGAGAAGAGTCCCACTGCCTTGAGCTCTCTTCAGAATCACCTACTATAAAGCCAAATCCGAAATCTTCCTACCAAGATGGCTCACGGTGATCCATGGAGTGCTCTCTCCCTCATTTCTCGACAACAAGTTAATAAAATCCATCTTTCTTTGACTGTAGGTGTGCTCCTGGTGACTTTGGCTGAAGGGCATTGCCATCTTGTTACTGAGGTGACACATAAAATAAAAAAGACTACCTGGAATTTCATCAAATGCAAAACCTACTATACATTTCCTATGACCTATAAAACACAAGTATAATATGCCAGTGTATTAATAGGATGATGCAAATTTGGACATTAAGTCCTTTAATGAGGGCCTATTTGTGTGTTTGTTACCATGAACTGAAAATCATTCTCTGACGGAAATCTTGCTTTTGCCTTACCTAGAGTTTCACCCTTAACTTCTACTATGATCTGAGTATTTGTCCCTCCTATCCTCGATAGTGTTAGGAGGTGAGGCCTTTGGGAAGTGATTGGGTTTTCAGGGTGAAGCCCTCCTAAGTAAGATTAGTGCCTTTACAAAAGAGGCCCAAGGCAGCTCCTTTGTCTCTTCCACCATGTGTGGACACAGAAAGCATCGTCTACAGACCAAAAAGCAGACCCTTAGCAGATATCATATCTACCTTGATCTTGGACTTTCCAGCCTCCAGAACTTTGAGAAGCAAATTTCTGTTGTTTATAAGCCACCCAGGTTATAGTATTTTGTTATAGCAGCCTGAATGGATGAAGGTAACTTCCTTTAGAACAGAAGTTAGATGATCTTTTATTCAGACACCCATTCTTCTGGCACCTCAGTTTTCATAAGAGAATCAATCCTATCTGCCACTCAGCTAACAAAACATGTAATGCTCCACTTGACTGGCAAAAGGGCGCCAGTATATCAGGTTTGTGCCAGAAAGGATAAGCCTGGACTTAGGATGGCTCAATACACTTCAAAAGCTCAGCCAAGAGAAACAATATTTGTAAAGATTAGGGGAAACAGACAGTCCATATATTCCCTCTAGATACTCTAAAATCTACTCCTGGAATAAGCCAGACAGATAGAAGACTGTTAATACCTGGATCTTGGAATATTGATTCCCCAGATAAGAGCTTTTACCCAATGGCTCTTTTGCATGACTCCACTGGACAAGGTTGAGGACATTTTAAAATTAAAGTTTTGTGATACTTGATACTGTTTACATTAATGTCATATTCCCTCCATGCAAACTCATGAGAGAATACTGTTAGTGTTGAGTATCCTCTGAACAGTGTTTTTTTTTTTAAACTCATGAACATTGTGACTCTTATAGATAATCATCCTTTCTTAATGCCCAGTTTCCATAGAGACAAGTTAATGGTTTAGTTTTAGGAATATATACACTACATATTGCAATTATACAGAACTTCTTCTAAGCATGCATTTAGTGTGTTTCTTTGTATCTTCTTTTAAAATAAATTTTTTCTTTATTATATGGTTCCTTGTAAGCCATCTTAAGTCATTTCAGACTGAAATAAGGGAATTAATAAATAATAATTACTGAGAATAGATTTAGTGAGTTGTAGAAGTTCAGATACCAGTCAAAATATAGGATGCTCCCGTATCTTAACTTTTTTTTTTTTTTTTTTTTTGAGACGGAGTCTCGCTCTGTTGCCCAGGCTGGAGTGCAGTGGCCAGATCTCAGCTCACTGCAAGCTCCGCCTCCCGAGTTGACGCCATTCTCCTGCCTCAGCCTCCTGAGTAGCTGGGACTACAGGCACCCGCCTCCTCGCCTGGCTAGTTTTTTGTATTTTTTAGTAGAGACGGGGTTTCACCGTGTAGGCCAGGATGGTCTCGATCTCCTGACCTCGTGATCCGCCCATCTCGGCCTCCCAAAGTGCTGGGATTACAGGCTTGAGCCACCGCGCCCAGCCCGTATCTTAACTTTATAAATGAAGTTCATTTGATTCCAGATTCACTTTCTCACTGTATCTTAACAATGCTTCCTTGCTTCCTCGTATAGTACAATTTTTATCATTGACTTAGCCAAATCAGTATATATTAAATCCACCTTGGAGTGTTCGTTAGAAAGTTGCATTGTTAATTACTTTAGTGGGTTGTTTAAATGGCCGTGGTTAATTGGGAACACTCTTCAAACCTTTTCTCGACTAATGCATAGCAAGTTTACACTGTTTTGTTTTGTTTTGATTTTTGCACTCACATTATAGAAACTTACAGGCCTTCAACACTTCTGAGTCTCTTCCACAAGATTTATTTTCAAGCCAGATGTCTTGCTTTTGCACTATTTCAAGAGATCTTATTGCTTGCTTACTTAGTTAAAATGTTCCTCTTTACACTTACTTTCCTTCTGAATTATATTCTCAGCATCAATAATTTGAAAGCCACATACATGAATAATATACCCACTGCACGTCAACCTTGAGAGAAGACAGTTCTGAGGAGACTCTCCTGGGGGGAACCTTCCAGGGAGGCCCTAAGAGGGTAACTTCTCATCCAGCTGTTGTGCTCAACTTACACGAAAGTTTAAAGTAAATTCCAACACCAAGTATGAGTGGCTTTTACCAGTTCGCATTGTTTTTTGTTTGTTTGTTTGTTTTCAGAGGGTGTCTTGCTTTGTTACCCAGGCTGGAGTACAGTGGTGCGAACCTGGCTCACTGCAGCCTTGAATTGCTGGGCTCAAGTGATCCTCCCACCTCAGCTTCCTGAGTAGTTGGAACTACAGGAGTGCACCACCACGCCCAGCTAATTTTTGTATTTTTTGTAAAGACAAAGTTTTGCCATGTTGCCCAGAGGGGTCTCAAACTCCTGAGCTCAAGTAACCTGCCTGCTTTGGCCTTCAAAGTGCTGGGATTATAGGCAAAAGCCACTGCGCCAGCTCCAGTTTGCGTTGTTAATGAAATATAAGCTCAATATACTTTCAGCAATTTTACTGGGCAATTTGACTTGAAGAAAAACAAACATATGGAATTTTTAAATAACCATAGATTTCTAGGTAGATTTTTTTTTTTTTTTTTTGAGATGGAGTTTAACTCTTGTTGCCCCGGCTGGAGTACAATGGCCCAATCTCAGCTCACCTCCACCTCCACCTCCCGAGTTTAAGCAATTCTCCTGACTCAGCCTCCCAAGTAGCTGGGATTACAGGTATGCATCACCGTGACTACCTAATTTTGTATTTTTAGTAGAGATGGGGTTTCACCATGTTGGTCAGGCTGGTCTTGAACTCCTGACCTCGGGTGATCCGCCCACCTTGGCCTCCCAAAGTGCTGGGATTACAGGTGTGAGCCACTATGCCCGACTATTTTCCTTTTAACTCAGAAATACATTACATGAAAACATGTAGCCGGCATGATAGTAAAAACAGCCTTATTAAGAATTCGTAAAGGTAAAAATGAGAAACTGTACGAAGACACTGTATAGTGGTGTGGTGGACAAAAATGGTGTCTGTAGCTGCCGTATTGTGAATTGCTTATTTTAAAAACTGCAGGCCTGTGATTCGTCCCAGCTACAATGGGTAGACACAGATTACTTGTGTTGTAACACCACAGAAGGTCAGGGTTGATCCAGCTGGGGTGCCTGAACCAAAGTGAAACATGAAGCCAGTATCTAAGGGGTGAAGTAAGGTTCAAATTCTGGGCATTGCAAATACAAACAACAAATCCAAAGGGCTAGAAACAAGTTCAAAGGCAGAGTGACGGGGCCAAAGGTCTAAAACTGAGCAAGGTGGTAGAGCAAGTACAAACTGCCCACACAAGGTCAGTGAGCTCCAGGCAATTGCTATGGCTATGAATGAGTGTTTGAGGCTTTTAAAAGTTGTGGCTAGCATGGAGTGGAGGAAGATGAGATCGTCTTAAAAACTGTAAGAGGCAGAGGAGGAAAATTCAGAGGTTGGCTGTAAAATCAACTTTAAATTAAAAAAACACCAAAGTGCATTCCAGAGCCCAGATTCGTCCTTTCATAAAAGGGTAATGGCCTAGGTTTTACAAGGTAGCAAAATGCTGTACATACCCATCTGTTCGCAGTCTTACAATTGTAATATACTTTGACTACATAAGCATTTTCATAGCTTTATTTTAATGATCACAACACAGTTAATCATTTAAAAGTTTTCCGTATCACTCTCCATGCTGCCCAAATTTTTCTCACCAATGAAATAAATATGTTTATGGCAAACTGTAAAATGTTCGAGGTCACCTTGGAAATGCAACTGAGTTTTAATAAGAAAATAGTAAGGTAAATGTAACTCTCCTTCAGATAAATACATGATTTGAAGACCTCTGTCGTTAAAGTGTTACTGGTGAAAGAACACTTGCACTTATACAAATGAAATAAAACCTGCTTTCTTCAAACTTCATCCCCAAGCCTGACAACTCAGACTAAATGATCCCAAGTTAGTTAGAGGATTATCTCATTAGAGTTACTGAGTATGAAGCCCCAGCAATATTCTAGACACTGTCCTGGTTGCTATACACATCCATTAATATGCTCAACAGTTATGTGACACAAGCGTTTGTGCAGACAAATAAACCAGAGCTCAGAGAAATCATGTTACCCCAGATCATACAGTTACCAAGTGGCAGAGACAGGATTTGGATTTTGGAATAAATCTGGAGTTTTAATTTTGTCTGCTATGACACATTGCTTCCTATGATGTATATTTGTCCTACTCCAGGAAAATGGAAGGGAGTAGGGCCCGGAGGCAGTGAAGGGGAGTCCCATAAGGAGAGATGTGGGGTGAAGGCCCAACCTGAGTCTGACCTGCTGTGGGATTTCTGTTAGGTTTTGTCTGCTCCATAAAATCTGTTAGTTATATGTATTTTCCCCCATTTCTAGTTCTAAAAGTGTGTTCCCCTCTATTAAAAAACAATGATGAAACAGTAACATATCCTTGGAGGAAAGTGCATTCTGAGATGCTCTCCAGGAAGTGAAGGTAGATTGGTATTGATTCACTGACCCAAAGTTGGTCTCATAGGTGCTTCCATTTTTGTTAAAATAGGGAAAAATTGGAGAAAGCACACCGTCATGATTACACATAGCAAAGCCGTCTGTGAAGTGATGGTTAACAGTCACCAAGGCTTGTGTACGTGCTTGTGAAAGTGCTCCATGGGGCCGCAAGCACCATCATGATCTTGGTCACACTTCTGAGCTAATCAAGCTTCAGTCTCATATTTGTGAACCTTATATAAATCTGCAAATCCATATGGATCTCCTCATTCTGTCTGTCACACCTCAGAAGAATATTTCTCTTTATATGCAGAATTTTAAAATAACACAAAGTTCTATGCAATAGTGCTGATGGGATTCAGGACACATTACCCCAAAATATGGCACCATGGCATTTAACAACAGCAGAGACAGGAAGGTCACTCTCACCTTCTTCTCGCCCATCTCCCCGTGTCCCCAGAAGAAGGCCATAAATCCCAGGAAGGATTTTCTAACCTGCCCCTGAAGCAGGTCATAGGACCCTCATTCAAGAGGTATCCTCCCTACACCCAGAGGAAAAGAACATCCTTATCTCTGAAGACACAGGGTCACAGAGAAGAACTTGAACAAACAGGCTATGCTAAGTTCTGCCATGTTATTATCATTAAATCATACCCCCTTTGTCCAATTACATTTTTCCATGACTGTCCCCTTTCCATCAAACTTAGCATAAAAATACATAGTTTGGCCGGGCATGGTGACTCATGTGGGTAATTCCAGCACTTTGGGAAGCTGCGGTGTGAGGGGTGTGAGGATGGCTTGAGCCCAGGAGTTAGGGACCAGCCTGGCCAAGATGGTGAGACCTCATGTCTACAAATTAAAAGGAAAAAAAACTAAAATTAGCCAGGTAAGGCAGCACAGCCTCAGAAGGCTGAGGTGGGAAGGTTACTTGAGTCCAGGAGGTTGAGGCTGCAATGAGCTATGATCACTGCACTCCAGTCTGGGTGACAGAGTGAGGCACTGTCAGAAATAAATAAATAAATAGATGATAGATAGATAGATAGATAGATAGATAGATAGATAGATAGATAGGTTTAATTATTTCTTGGGACTTTGTTTCCTTATGAAGGCTTCCATGTCATACAAAACTCAACCAGGGACCCTAAGAGGGTCGAGGAATATCTTTCATTCTTTTAGTATAAACTGGTCCAAGTATATATCAAAATTGGGGTTACTACTACTGACAAAATGAATAGTTCCAATTAAGTGTATATCTTGAATTTGCTACATAGTTATTTTTCATATATTTTTATTAAAAGTACATTGCTTTAGAGATGGCATCAACTTTCAGTTGCAATTAAAAATCCCCAGATATTAGCTATGTTTAACTGACAGTTATTATTTAATATTTGTCCTCTTTTTAAACATAAAAGTCAAAGCAAAATCTTTCTATCTGAACATTCTTCTATAGTTGTGTACATGGTACAACATAACAGGGTGATCGAAATCACCATTTTAGATAATTTGGATCTGAAATAAAGCACTGAGCTCTATTAGGCTGAATCATAAAATTGTCATTTTCATATGTAGTAAATGATAAAATATCAGAAATCTCATGTGAGATATATAGACACATATAAAATAAACTATTCTGGCTGTAAAAGTTTGTGTACATAAAGCTGCAGTGAGAAATATAATACTATGAATTATTATGAAATTAAGATATTACAAAATTAAAACAGCCCCAATTAAACACAACTATGGCAATGATAATAAAGTTATTTCTGAAGGCTTATTGTCTGTACTTGGGAACTGAGTTTATATTACCTATTTATGGTTGCTACCTGCTGATAAAAGCATAACACATCATTATTTATAGGGTGCTAAAGGAAAAAAGCTTACCACTACCACATTTGAGAAAGTCAATAAACATTTTTCATGGATGGATTTTAGTCAATGACTACATTTAGATATAGCATTTTAAAGTACTCAGCCCCAAAATGTGTTTATCTAAACACTCATTTCTAACTGCATGTTTCTATTGCATTTATATATTTTACAACCTCCACTCTTACCACTAACCACTATTGGGTGGACTGAAGTCTCAAATACTAAAAGCACATAATAATGTAAAACGTTTTGGGAAGAGTATTGCAATAAAAATCAGTAAAGCTATTACCATGTTTAAAAAAGAAAATCTAGTAGCTATTAAAGGCCTTAAATTCAATATATGTTAGCATATCTGGAAAGCTCTTCAATCATAATGCCCTATATTTGCTTACCAGTTTATATTTTTCCAAAAAGTTTTTATATATATATATAAATAGCTTATATTATGTCTCACAGGAACCCAGCGTAAGAGGCAGAGAAGATAATAATCTTGTTACATGAAATGTGGGGAAAGCGAATCTCAGTGAGACTGAATGACTTCTAGGGGTCAACTTACGGTTAGGGGCAAAACTGGGTGGGACATAAATGTCAGTCTTCTGATACCTTTGCCCAGGGCCATGTGCACTTTGCTGACCAACTTGACCCAATAGTCACCAAACATACTGGTTGGGGAAGTGTGTGAAGTCTCCTGTTGGCACCAACATGGGCTGATTTCACGGGCTTCAGGACTGGATTCATCCGTTTACTTACGGGTACTGCATATCTTCATATTATGAAGTTGTGACGACAACTCTAAAATGTTTGCATTGGAAGCTTAAAGAACCTTGTAAGAAGATGCAGACTAAAATGGGAGCACTTGTGGGAATGAGGAGAGTATATGAAGCAATCCCCTTTCTATATGTAGGTGAGAACAGCCCTGGGGATGAAGTTATCTAGAACCAATGCTAAGAACAAGTGATCGTTCTGCTCACTATTTTCTAAATATCTTCACATATTCCCATTTCCATGCCTTTCTCAAGCTTTCCCTTACAGAAACACACTCCCTTCTTTTTCCAGTGTGAAAGCCTCGCTTCCTCTGTTGGAATCCTCCACTTAAAGAATTGTGGATTTGCGGCCAGGCGCGGTGGCTCACACCTGTAATCCCAGCACTTTGGGAGGCCAAGGCGGGCGGATCATGAGGTCAGGAAATCGAGGTCATCCTGCCTAACACGGTGAAACCCCGTCTCTACTAAAATTAAAAAAAAAAATTCGCCGGGCGTGGTGGTGGGTGCCTGTAGTCCCAGTTACTCGGGAGGCTGAAGCAGGAGAATGGCGTGAACCCGGGAGGTGGAGCTTGCAGTGAGCCGAGACTGTGTCACTGCACTCCAGCCTGGGTGACAGAGTGAGACTGTCTCAAAAAAAAAAAAAAAAAAGAAGAAAAAGAAAAAGAATTGTGGGTTTGCAAGATGGTCTGGTCCAGACCTCTTATTTCAGAGGTGAGGAAACTGAGGCAAGGCAAGATTTTAATTTGCCCAAGTACACACAAAGTGAGATTTTGGTTTCCTAACTCAGTGATGTGAGTTTTACCCTCTGTACTGAATTGCCAATTTCTGCATTCATCTTTCCTTTTACAATTAGTTATATTTCCATATGTACTGTATATATCTTGCTAGAACAACAAAATTGGAAGCCCCCCAAAGAAGCTAGTTAGCATTGTTCTATTCTCCTGCCAAGACCTGGTACCATTTCCTGCTCATGACCTGGTGAGCTGAAATGCTAACAAAAGGCTGCCTTTCTTCTAGAGCAATTTTAGAGAGAAGGAATTTTTTGGCTATTTCCTTTCCCATCTTACTTAGAAATATTCCCTAGTCTTTGGGTATCTGGCCCTGTAGCCAAGTAATGGTGCTATGAAACACACATGGAGGCTCCCAGGGCTTCTCCACTCTTCCAGCAAGCTCCTGAACCACCACTATAAAACAGGATGCTGACTTACCAAAACTAGAGTGAAAACTAGAGGAATGTCCCAGAAATACTTTCTAGAAGGTCAGCGACAGCCATATAGAGATGGAACAAAAGTTTTCTTGTTATAGCCCTCCAAGGAACAAGCAATAATAAATGTTTTTCTTTTTCTCCTCTTAAAAATTAATAATCCATTTCAGAGCTGATTTCAGTATAATCAGAGGCACAGTTTTTGCTTATTGATTATTTAAAATATAATTGAACATGTACATGTAAGAAAAGGATTTCAAACTTACAGCACAAATGTCATCTCCTCTCTAAAGTCATCCTGCCTACTCTAGGTGGTCTCTCTCACTGATCCTCTTTAGTACTTCATTGAAACTCTTCTTTTTAAAAAAATAGTTGATTGTGTATGTGACTAAATTCTACTTAAATATAAATATTTTGAGTGTTCTATTCTTATTTGATTGTCTCCTCTAAGATCATGGTGTGTGGTAAATTCTTTATGTATCAATTGAATACAAATAAAATAATCAGAGTCGGCAATTATCTGATGTTATGAAGTTGGTATGAAATAAATGAAGTTTTTTACCTTTAGTATATTTATGTATTCCCATTTAAGGTGAATCAGAGAGAACAAAGAAAGAGATAAACATTAATTTAAAAAGAAATATGGGTCTTCTGCTAGCAAAGTGTGCTATATCAGCATGTGAGATATCAGCTGATTCACTATGGTTCAAATTCATAGTAGCAAGAAAGGAAAGTAACAGTTTTTATTTTAAGTATTCCTTTAGTATTATTCATGATGACAATATCTTTCCTAAAAAAGTAACAATTTCTAAATTTCCAAAAAAGAAGAATGAACCTTAAGGTTCACTTTTGAAGTTATTTCTAAAATAAGGTGCTTTTAGCAAACACTGGTCTGTGAAAATGGTTACTTTTGACTCTGCAAGGTGTTAGTAACATTGAAACTAACCTAAAGCCCTAGCCCAGGAGGCCAAAATGTAGGTTCTGTGATAATTTACAACCCTCCATCCTTCAGTTTCTCCGCTGCCTTTTTGGGTCCTCATAATCATCTAAGAGGTCATATGATAAAATGACATTCTCGCAAGTGTGGCAGTAATTGTAATAGTCCCAGCTGTGACTTGGTCTCAATAACTATTCAGTTGGCTCACGTGAGGGTGGTCATACAGCGCTTTCGCAGCTTTTCTAACAATGGATCCTTTGAGACACCGTTTTCTTTTTCTTTTTTTTTTTTCTTGCAAAGCCTTGTAGTCAACACACCAGGATGACTTTAAAGTGTCATTTATTTAATAATCAAGGTCATGTACAGGGTGCTATTTTATAGTCACTTAAACACACATGATACTAATTTTAAATTTCAGGAACCCAATTTCATTTTTGCATTTTAACAAAATGTACAGTGTTCTCTGGTAATAGAGGAAAGGCTTCTATGTGTCTCTGAGTTATTACCCAGAATACATGCAAGATTATAATCATTACAACTCTACTTTTAGGAGCTTGCAATCTGAATTTCCAAAAAACAAACAAACAAAAAAAGCCAAAAATATAAAAAACAACAAAAGATAAACAATAGTGGGGCTCAAGACAAAGAAATTCCTTTCATGTTTGTTTCTTTTTTCCCCCCCACCGTTGTAAAGATTTATAGGTGCATTTTGGACTTTCTTGTTGCTACCCCTTGGTTGACCTGTGTATTAAAGAGTTTGCTATCTATTTTGAAACTACTCTATTAAGAAATTCCTCCCACTTTGTGAAGAAATAAGAAAAATAAAAGGGGTCAATAGTAGGTACATAACTCAGAAAAGATTAGTTGGTTATAAGTAATGGTATTTCCTGTGGCGCTCACTTAAAGCAGTTAGTGATTTTGTAAATTTGATATTAATGAGCATAAAGAATTATCAAAGGGCATGTGCTATTTGGTCTTATATTAAATATTTCCCATGCCAATTCTTGTATTAAGCTTAAAATTGTCCTGCTGAAAGGGAACCCACAAAGTAGAAAAAATACCCGAGAATCACAGTGCTGGCTTAAAGTCCTATATTCTCCTCTACACTGAGTTTTTGTTGTGATTCATTTTTTCTATGCCTCCATTTCTTCAACTACAAAATATATGTGACTTTATACTCATGGTCACATCTCTGGCTTGAGAAGTGTTTAATTTTTGATAAAACATATGGATAATTCATCCAAGTTTTATATACACACAAACACATGTGTGTGTACACATATATTTGCCACCCACTGTCACACCTGAGCAACTTCAATATTGGAAAACAATCCTACAAGGAAGAAAATGAAGAAAGAATAAGAAAAAAAGGGACTAAATAGAAGAATAAATAGGCTGGGTGCGGTGGCTCACGCCTGTAATCCCAGCAATTTGGGAGGCTGAGATGGGTGGATCATGAGGTCAGGAGTTCGAGACCAACCTGGCCAACACAGTGAAACCTTGTCTCTACTAAAAAAATACAAAAAATTAGATGGGCATGGTGGTGGGCCCCTGTAATCCCAGCTACTAGGGAGGCAGAGGCAGGAGAATCACTTGAACCCAGGAGGTTGCGGTGAACCGAGATCACGCCATTGTACTCCAGCCCGGGCAACAGTGCAAGACTCTATCTCAAAAAAAAAAAAAAAAAAAAAAAGAAAAGAAAAAAGAAAAAGAATAAATAAAGGTATCTACATGGGGACTTACAGACTAAAGGAAATCTAAAGGAAATATTCACCAAAGGCATGCAGCTTTGAGGATGACGAAAAAAAAAATTACATGTGCCATGCCCACACAAAGCAGGGATAAGCAAGGGAATTGTGAATGTGAGAAGGCTGAAGTTGAGAAAAAAAAAATCATTAAGAGAGGAAGAAAGGAAAATGAAGATCAACATTAATAATTGAACTTGAGATAGAGTATGCTGCATAGAAATATTAAAAATCGGCAAACAGATTTAGATGGGGTTAGGACTATACATTCATTTTCAACATGGTGAGTTTGAAGTGACAGCAGAATATTCATGCACAGATGTCCAACTGACATTTGGACAGTTGGGACTGAAGTTCAAAAGAGAGGTGAGAGTTACAGATTGGTTTTGAGGAGTATTCTGAAGGTGATAATTGAAGCCATGAAAGTGGATAGAGTTTCCAAGGGAGAATGAATAAAATAACATGGAAAAATGTCAGATCTGATGTGGCAAAATGTAATCATTGGAACACTTAAATTATCATCTTCTAAGATAATTTATGATGTAAACGTTAATCTAAATTCTTTTAAAATTTTAAAAATTGTGAGTATTTAAAAACATGCAAAAATTCTTTTGTAGTTTCAAAAGAAAGGTGTTAGACAGAAATTGAACCTTTATTTTTATGAGAGCATCAACAATAATATACAACTAGAAATTATTTGTGGGCTTCAGCAGTAGGCAGAGCTGGGTTTGAATTTCTGTTCTTCCCTTTGATAGCCTTTTGTCAGCTTTCTGATAGCATGCTCTTAACCATTACACAATCATCCTGCTCTTATAAAGCTGGATTATCTGCTGAAAGCATCAGAACTGTCATCTAGGATAAGGAGAGAAGGCTGATCAAGGACAACATATAGCCTTTCTAGTAGATGCAGCTGAGGCGTAGCTCAGAATTTATAAAGATGTTAGGTTGCATCAACCTGGAACTTTCTCAGGCATTATACACTCAGGTGTCCTAGGGAAAGGTAGAGGTGGTAATTTGTAGTTGGTGATCTTGGGTCGGTGTTGCAGAAAAATAGAGGAGCAAGGTCGGAACAGGAGTTCACAGAGGTGTAGCAAAAACTTAGAAAGCAGTGATATGCGTAAAATCTTTGGAGTAGTTAAATGAACACACAGGTGTCAGGATTAATAGAAGAGAGACAGGAAGCAGACAAACTAGGAAGATACTGAGATCAAGAGCTGGAGGTCTCTGAGAAACGGAAAGAAGGGGTGGTAGGTAGGAGTGAGCTTATGAGAGAGATGAATTAGTGTTTGTTCTAGCAAGTACAAGATTCTGGGCAGGTGAGTAGGTGGTTGAAATAGAAAGGCCAACAGAGTTAAATAGCTTAGTAACTGTGAGAGTACGTTATTTGTCAGGTCACTTATATGCATGTTGAAATATAGGTTAGCATGAAAGACTACAATTTAGCCTCCAAAGTTTTCAGTCACAAAGGGAGTGATCAGGAGGCAGGTGACAGCAAGAGGTAGATGACAGTGAAAATAAGTATTAAGTTGGTGCAAAAGTAATTGCTGTTTTTGCAATTAAAAGTAATTGCAAAAAAAGAATTGAGGAAAGATGACATTAGACCAAGGTGGAAGACTAATGCCTAGAAGAAGTGGGGAGGATGCAGACTATCTCTTCTTTCTCCTGATCTGACATCAGAGTTGTAGGGTTTGAGAGAATGAGCTGCCACTTTTTGGAGTGAATGGATGAAGCAGCAGCACCCTCAGGGGTTGGGCAGATTTCAACCAACGCAGGAGGCAAAGAGATCACTGTCTGAATTATTAACTAAGAAACACGTATCTGGGGGAAGGCAGGAAAGGTTGCAGGGGATAGGCTAAAGTAGGAATGAAGTAGCCTTAGAAAAGTAAGGACGCAAATGTATAAGTGAATTCGGAGGGAGAAAGCTATGGATGGCGTAGGATTTGGGGCAGCCGATAGAGGAGGAGAGGCATGCTGTCTCAAATACCATAGCATGCTCACATGCCTCAGGACACACCTGCTCCCGTCTCTGGGAAGTAGTAATGACCATGATGAAGTTTGTGAAAGATTCACAAACGCTCTATTAGGATACATACTTTCATGGAGTTCACAGAAGGGAAACAAGAGAATCAGTTGGGATGTGGCAGTGATGTACATAAAGATGTTCCATGTTACTGAGAATTACATGTACACATTCTACATTTTTCCTACTATAAAAAAATCAATCACTATTAGAGCATTAAAAGGAGTATTTAAAAGGAATGTTATTTGTATTAACTTTTCTTGTTTTATTCATTTGTGTTCCTTCTTTATTCACTCCCTATTCCTGATGTTATGTGTCTTTCTGTAGCAGACTCAGTGTGGCATACGCTGACACTGAGCAGACTCAGCAGACTCAGTGTCCCATACGCTGTAGTGGAAAGGAAATGGTTTCCTTAGCAACAATAACCACACAAAAGCCAGCAGAATTTTCTTTGCTGCTCATGTGCCATTTTAACAGTTTGAGGAATCCAAACAGTAGGAAAGAATAATAAACATCTGATTGGAACATATTGCACTGGAGACATATAGAATGAATGCAAAAAGGCATCTGCTATTTATAAACAGTTGATGGTGATTTTACGTGACCCAAACTTAATCATCATGATTCATTCTTTTTCTCAGTGAAACAGGTAAAAAAATCATACTATATCTAGTTGAGTGGAGTGAAATATACTCCTTCAAGATACTTTCACTGTCACTGAAATCTGATAATTGTAAATATGTTTTTGAGCCACTACAAGATAATGTCCTGGGCAATAATTGGATGTGTGCTAGGCAGAGAGATTTGTTTTGTTGTTCAAAGAGAGCCTCGGTGAATTTACTGTTCCTAACTGCATCCCCCTAGAAGGGATTCTTGGAATTTATATCTCTCCTAGGCTTCTGCTACTGAATTTTTCCTTTGCAGCTTCCCATTTTAGCAGTTCTAAAGTGAAGCTTGAAGCCCTCATAATTATGTATGAAAATACATTCACTTCCCCCTCCATCTCTTTATTTTTCTCTTTGTGAGGTTTTTTTTTTTTTTTTAATGAGTGGTCATTTGATTGGAATTTCTTGCCAGAAAGCTTGCCTGCTGACAACATGGTAGTAATGGTAATAAGTCTAGTAAAGAAAAAAAGAGAATTTGCAAATATGTGCAATCATTATAAATTGGTAGGAATGTTTTTAAAGTCTCTATTAAAGTCTTAATGTCCTGCTGAGCCATCCTTGCAAGATGACAGGGTACAACTGAAAAGGTTTTGCAATTTGAAAGGTGAAAAATTCAAAGATGACTGCTAAACATGCAAGACAATTACTAGCTTAGGGGAAATTTTATTTGGGCTACTAAAGGGACTGCTTCGCAGAGACCATGGGGCTGAATTCAAGGCTCAAAGGCCACCTGGGGCAGCATGCACCTTCCTGGGCCTGGCTATGGTGATGATTAGTGGAGTCGCCTCAAGCACTTGGCCATTAGCTTTATGATGCAAAGCAACATTGATTCTAGGATTATGAGTTTTGGGAAACCAGAAGCGTGAAAAATGACAGACAAGAGCCACTCAAGAGATTCCGGAAATGAACCAGAGCTGAGGTCCTAAACAGAAATTAACTCAGTGCCATATGACCCCAGTAATCCACAGCCATGTTTTAAATCCCCTGGCAGATGACTTTTCTCAGAGGCAATTCTAAGAGCTATGATAAATTCTGTCGGTAGAAGTAGTTGGTGCCCCTTCAAAGACAAAATGCCTATGTTTTTCCATATCACACCTTACAAATAAAAATACCCAATACCTATGTCAAGTCCAATGTCCACAGGTGCAGAGTTACTGGAAAGAGAGTACCTAATGAACAAGATTATAGTCAAAATATTAAGCACTAACATTATCAAAATAAATCCATAGTATCTTATCACAAATATAGTGTTTGAAACTGCAAACAAGTCTAAGAAGTCTGTAAGGCTCTTAAGTTCTATTTAATTTGAGGCCTAAATTAAATTGGATCAGATCAAAGTCATATTTGAATAGTTATTTTTTTAAGTTGGTAACACATATTACACAGAACATGATTACTTTCTATGATAAAAGGGAAACTGCAAATTTTCAAATTTTGTAGGTATGGGAGATACATCAACTCTAAAGGATCACAACCAAATATGCTGTGCCACACCAAGGTTAACTGAGCAGGTAAGGATAACTGTGGAAGAACCCCGCACAACTGCCTTGTAATCTGACTGGGTGCTCTTCTTGGGAGTGAGGCTAGGCTCATGGATACCAGCTTTAATTTTATTCTGCTCATCATTTTAGCATTATAGGCATTAATCTGATTTAATCTGTCATCTTGGATCAACTCTGAAAGTCAATGCTTCAAGAAAAACATTCTGTTTTAATTTCATAACCACTAAATACTTGTAAATTTCTGTGGTGATGCCAGGAATCTTAAGTCTGCTCAATGATCCACTTATTTATCAACTTCAATGCTGACACAGTTTCAGGTTAGCAAAGAAAGTTGGATAATTTTTGAAGTTATTTGCAAGTAAAGTTATTGCTTTTTGATTATAATAAGGTTTTTAATGTAAGGAGTTAGGAGCCATAGTCTTTATTGTCACCAAAAGCCTTAACTATCGCCTTTTATATAACTGTATTAGAAAGTGACCTCAAAATATGTTACCCTCTGTCTATACAACCTTAAATATTCAGTTAAAGCACATGGGTTTGACAGTCATTTAGCTCTGAATTCCAAGTATAACATTAATGTTCAGTCCAGGGCAAGTTACTTCATCTCTTTGACCTTCTTTTCTTCAACAATAAAATGGTTATGGTAATACTTAACTTGCAGAATTGGTATAATGGTTACATTTTAAAAATTAGCACCAGGTATGGTGGCTTGCACCTGTAATCCCAGCTACTCAGGAAGCTGAGGCAGGAGGATTATTGAGGCCACGAGTCCAAGATCAGCCTGGGCAAAATAGCAAGACCCTGTCTCTAAAAAAAATTTTTTTTAAATTAGTGGGGCATGGTGGCATGCTCCTGTAGTCCTAGCTACTTGGGAGGCTGAGGTAGGAGGATCATTTGAGCCCAAGAGTTCGATGTTACAATGAGCCATGATTACGCTACTGCATTCACAGTCTCAGTGACAGAGTGAGACCCCATCTCTAAAACATTAAAAAATAAAAGATAAAAATTAATATATGTAAGATGTTCAAAAATGTCTGGCCTATACTGAGCACTTAATAACTGTTTATCTAGGCTGTTTTCAAATACTTTTTTAAAAAATCACATCATTAAAACAAACACATAAGATTAAATAAAACACCTGCTTGTCATTTTGTTTTCTTGTCATAGACAACACAGCCTTACTACTGGCCTTACTTCAGGAATTTCCCAAATTTTCTCCATTTTTCAGCTCATGGCACTACTAATCTATTTTATTCTAGTCCTGCAAGACTCTTACTGACAAAGAAGCATCATTTAGGACTTTCCAATTTTGAATTAAGAAAAATGAAAAATGACAAATTTATTTCTTCATGCAGTCAAATAGCATTTAGGAAGCAGCTGACTACCTGAAAATGGCAATAATGTTGGCATCCTGGGCTGCCACACATTAGTTCTGGGGTGCGGGCAGATCATTAAACCTTCCGGCCTCGGTTTAGTCATCTGTAAAATGAGGATAATGCTTGGGCTGGTTGCTGCAGAGAACATTGTGTAAAGACAACTATTCTAGGAAGCAATCATGAGGCTGAAAATGAGCTGACATTGGGTTGGTCCTTTCAAGGAGCAGGGGAATTGAGAAAGTCAGAGGTGTGCGATGGCCCTGTTGATGACATCTCTTGGAAGTCATTCCTTTATCTTATGCCTCACAGAACTGTGTGAGCAAAGGCATGGAGCTGGGAAAGCTAAGAGCGTGCTCAGAAAATGGGAAGAGGAAAAGACCAATTTTCTTGGACATTCAGTGTGAAATACAGAGTGGAGTGAGAGAAGGCTGGAACAGACCCTGAATGGCGGAAGGATCCTGAGGGCCTTGAAAATCTGAGAATTCTATTTTTTAAAGTGTGAGAAAGGCATGGAGGTGAGAATGGCAGTCGGAATAGGGAGAAGAAAAATGCTTAAAAAGTATACCAGCAAGATTGATCTGACCCTAATAAAGGACTGAATTTCACTGGCGAGTGAGTGCTAACAAAGTGATCTATTCAGGATGATAAAAGACAAGGATATCAACAGACACAGTTAAAGACAAAAAAAAAAAGGAGGAGGACAACCAAGGTTCAAATGGATTTGTCCTCCAGGTACACACCCAGAGGTCAGGAGAAAGAAGATGCTTACTTTAGCAAGCTATATGTAGTAAAATCTATCCAATATATAGTACCATGAATACTTTCATTGTCCTAACATTTGAGAGGTTCCATCAGATAACATACTCTTTTAAATCCTTATCTTTTTTTTCTATAATTTCAGTGCTATAGCTGATTTTAAAATAGTAGCTTTTCTTGTTGATAATAATATATAAAACTATTATTTATAGCATCAAGGTCTAAAAAAATTCATGCAATCAGCCTGAGAATTGAAAAACTATAGCCTAATGTCTAAAACACAGTCTGAGATTTTATTCTGCTTCTGTCATAGATTTCCTATTTTAGATATGGAAAGTAATCAACTCTGAGCTCATGTCTCCTTTTTACAATATGAGGTTTTAAAGTTTTGACTTACTACCAAACATGCAGTTTATAATATTAAAATGAAATTCATATAAAATATGAGAAAATACATAGTTTACAAAAACAGAGACTTTGTCCCCATTATTGTTCCCATTATTCTAATATGCTAAATAATTAACTCTCTAGAAAAACTAAATTCATAGTTGATAGGAAACCTTGACATTCAAGTTTTTAATTGCTGTACTTTTCTTCTATTTCTCCTCTTATTTACCATTTCAGAAGAGAGGAACTATGAACCAGGCTCTTAAAAAATCAGAATTCAAATGGAATTGCTCTATTCCAGGTAATAACTGAATCTGACACACAAAAAAAGATGCAGCCACACCTTCTAAATACCTTGAAAGCCACAATAACAAAAGAGAGCCTACACACGACACACACACATGCACACACACATACAACCATCATGCATGACAAATGAGTGACTTTTTTTCTCTCACAGACAGAAATATTTCTGGCTTAATTGGTAGTTTTTGTGTCAACTACCCAGTAAGATATATAGATGAAGAGGAAAAGAAATCAGAGAAAACCAATCCTTTAATTAGCTTGCATCTATATGTACAAGAATAAACATTGTAGAGACGTTCCTGACCTCCAGCTTCCTTCTCTCTCTCCTCTACTCAATAACATCACTCCTGCAGTGGCTGCTCTTTCCCCTGCATCGCCAGTTTTCCTCTCTTTACTGCATCATTTCAATCACATATACATATGCTAGAATATCTCTAATCATTAAAACAAAACACAACAAACACCTATTTTCATCCCCCATCTCCCAGCAAACACCCAATTCTCTGCTTCCTCTATAGTAAAACTCCGTATAGGCAGTCCACACGCAGCCTTCTCTAATTCTTTTCTTCTGATCATTTTCAAAATTCACTCCAATGAAGCATCTGTCCACACCATTACAACATTTCTCTTGTCCCATTTACCAAGACATCCACATGGCAGATCCAGGGGTCCTTTCTCAGTCTTCATCTTAGTTGAACTGTGAGCAGCATTTGAAACAGCTGGTAAGTTTCTTAAAACACTTCCTTCAGTTAATTTCTACAAACACACATACTCCCTTGTCTTCCTACTTCACTTGTTAATCCTTTTTGGTTTCTTTTTCTGGCTGCTTCTCTTCTCTCCAAACTCTAAATGTTTAAGTTCTAAGTGTTTAAGTCTGAGGATTGGTCTTCAGACTACTTCACTTCTCTATCTATACTGTATACGAAGTCATTCAGTCTCATGGATTTAAATACCATCTACAAGCCAACAGCTTTCAAATGTATGTCCCTAGCTCCAAGCTCTGCACTGAACTCCAGATTCATGTATCCAGCTGCAGATCCACACCTGAACATAAACATCTATCATCTCAAGCTTTGCATGCTCTACCCGGAACATGTGATTTTGCATTTCGCTCCTAACCTGCCCATTCTACAGTGATCCCCTCCCTAAATAGTAACTCTATTCCATGAGATGATCAAGCCCCAAATTCTGGAGTCATCTTTGATGTATTTTCTTTTGCTTACACCTCTCATCCGGTTTATTAGTAATTCTGTCATTGTATTTTTAAAATTTAACCTACAACCACTTCCCAGTGGTTCCACAACCAACTCCTGAACAAGTTACCAAACAACTGTGTGCTCGCCAGTCTCTCTGCTTCCACTATGGTCCCCATTCCCTAGTCCAGTCTCCACACAGAAGCAAGAGTGAGGCTTTTAAATGTTGTACATCATAAATGCATATAATCTGTGTTTGTAAATTATGCCTTAATAAAGCTGAAAAAAAAATGTAAGTCAGACCAGTCATGTCCGTGCTCGAAACCCTCCAGTATTCCAGAGCCCGAGTCCTTGCAGGGTTCTGAGTCTTTATTTCCTGCTCCAGACACCTTGATTTCCTTGCTATTCCTTGACCGTTCAGCACATGCTCTTCCCTCAGGCCCTTTTCACTTGCTGTTTGCCCTAAATTCGTTTGCCCCCAGACACCTGCTTGGTCACTCCTTCACTTTCTTCAGGATTCTGCTCAGATGTCTCCTTATCAGAGAGGTCTTCCCTGACCGTGCACTGTGACCACAGTAGGTTACCCCTGCCACATTTGTGCATGCCAACACACACACACACACACACACACAATCACTATTCTTTTGCTTTATTTTCTTAATAGCCCTTATCCCCACCTGACGTTTGTTGTTTTTTGTTCATTCATTTATTTATATAGTGTTTCATTTCTTACATCCATAAAATACAAGCTTATGAGATCAATGACTTTTTCTGTTCTGTTAAAACATATTCCAAGTGAATAGTACACAGTTAAGGAATAAATTAATGAATAAATAATACTTGAATGGATTACATGTTCCCATATTTCACTTGGATTCATTACATACATGTGCATGTACACACAGACACGCCTAACACCCCACACTAATGGCAAGCCATCTCTAGCTACAAAATGCACGTGATATGTCTAGGCATATGGAAACTCAGACTTTCTGTTGGTAGATTTGTTTTAATTTAAGTCATGCCCAATATCACTTGCATTTAAGAAAACGATTTTCTGGCAACAAGGAAAGAAAAAAAACCAAAACATCAAATGTTTCCAACAGTAATATTTAAAAAAAAAAAAAACTTAAAACTTTTTACCTATTTAAAACAACTATTTCTGTGTACACAAAAAATTACACATTAGACATACAGTTTGACCAATTTTCACAAAGCAAACACCCACATGAAAACATAAAATTTTATTAAAATCCCAGAAGTCTCCTCCCGATCTAGTCACTATGACTTACCCAAGGTCACCACTACATTGATTCCTGCCACCACTGATCACTTTCATCATTTAAAATCTTAAACTTAAATAAATGGTATTATCCAGTATGTAATATTTTTGCCCGAACGTTTTTGCTCGGCAATTTGTTTTTGATATGATTCTATGTTTTTGTGGATAGTGATGTTTTCATTGTTCTCATTGCTACATAGTATTCTATTGCTTAGATATTTCACTGTTTTTAATTCTTTTGTCAATGGATATTTGGCTTATTTTCACTTATAACTATTAAGATGGAGTTGCTACACCCACTCGTGTACACGTCCTTTGGTGATCAGATATGTGCATATTCTAACAGGGTAGAGTGGAATAGCCAGCTTACAGGGTAGTCATATGTTCAGCTTTAGGAGATATTACCAAACAAGTCTTCAACGTGTTTCTACAGTTTATCTTTTTATAATTAATTCCTGTCCAATTCGCTAAAATCTGGACTTTGCTACCTCTAAGTAGATCTTGTAAATACGATTGAAACATTAATAACTGCTTATTGATTTTATATTTAAAATAATCTAGACAGACCAGGGTTCCTAAAGCAGCCTGGGGAACATCAATTCTTAAGATAATAAATGGAATGAAGGAAGCGGGGAAGAGAAGAAAGAAAGTTTTATGGCCAAATAAAATGGGGGAAACAGAATGAGTCAAGTAAAAGAAAAGCCTTAATGCAAGTTCTCAGATGTGCTAATATCTACTGTACATTGACAGTTACAGGGGTGGGACTACAGCTTGCAGTTCTGTGATAGGAACATGATGAAAACCTTTTTTTCCCTATATCTTGTATATATTTTTCCTATATCTTTCCCTATCTTATAGGGCTAAGGTTCCACAAAATCTACTTTGAGAAATGCTGGGCAAGAAAACTGCTCAGTGATTACCAGAAATATCCATAATCCTCAAAAACTGCTCCAACTGAAGCATTAGCAGCAAGTAAAATGAAATAAAGTGCTTTGTTCCAGATTTTGTATATATTTCTGTGCTTCTTTGTTTTGATTTCACCCACCTTTGAGTTCATTTTTCCATTGTTCTGTGCCCTAAATACATTAACAAATTCAATGTCTGTGATGGTTCTTAGTTCTTGACATTACAAGTCTAGCTGTAATAATTCAATATTGAACTCTTCTTTTTAAGTGAGTATTCTGAGCCTGGAGCAAAATTAGGTTACTTAAGATTGCACATATTTTAGCTTGAGTAAATAAAATTGCTCAAGTTTTTATCATGTATTCATCCATAGGCTTGCTTTACAATCAGTGTTATCTCCTTGAAGTGAAATGCTCTCTGTCATGTTGATTTAGTTTAAATAAACTTGTTTCCCTGGTGTGTATTGGAATTACCATCACCTTCATTCTCCAACATGCAAATTATAGATAAAGAAACCTCCTAAGCTTCCTGTAGAATAGCACCACAATTGAGAAAGAGAGAATAATCTAATCAAATGTGATCTCCTTCTTATCATTAATACAAGAATGACTAGGGAATGGGGCCTCTCTGGCTCCTGTTCTCAGTTAACTTGAATTCAATGTAATACACTTTGGAATGAATATTGGATTTCAATAAAGAACATTTGGGGAATATGAAACTCAGAAATCAAGGACAGCATCCAAATTTATGACAGCTCAAAGATGCTTGAAATAGCAATTTATGCCAGATCAAATACCATTTAAATGGGTTGTAGGCTACTGGGGAAAAGTGTTTATAGAACATCTTATATCTGCAAAGTGCTTTCAGTCATTTTTGATAGTCATGTTGGATGGATGGTTATAATTTCAGGTGACAAGGACAATTCAGTAAGACAACTGACATTCAAGAGATTTTATGGAAAATTAAATTATCTTAAAATGTTATGTTTGATCATGGAAATAACAGCAATAATAAAGGGAAGGAAAAAGAAGAGTAAGAAAAAGAAAAATAAGTATGAGAAAGCAAGGATGATAATTCTTGATATTAAATTTACAATTTGTGCTTTGTCTAATGAGTTAACCTCTAGCCTCAAACATCTGGTATCAAAAGCGAGACCTGGAAGTTTTTCTAAGAAAATAATATTTCTCATAGTGACTTAAAATTTTTATTTTGCAGACATGGGCTCTTTCCAGATATTTCTAACATTCAATTTCTGATACGGCAGAGTCCTGGCATGCAGTAAATGTTCATTATACATCAGTTATTATCACTATTTGTCTACTATTCTTCAAAACATTTGGAAGTGTATATAGATTACAAATTTAAAAGACAAAAGCATTATAACAAATGGTTTCTAATACTACAAATTTTAAAAAAGAATTCTAAAGCTAAATAAGAGGGAATAACAAATCAGCAATGGGGAAAATAAATGTTTTATTTGCTTGTGGTCATTTTGTGGTTCAGCAAAGACTTTCAGTGGCGTTCATGTTTCCTTTACTGAGCTCCTCAGAGATTAAGACTGTTTTAATGCTATTGAATTGATTATGGAGGGAATCAGGTATGTGATATCCTTTAAGTCATGCCAATCCCAAAGAATACTGAAATAAATATTCAAATGAAAAGTTAACACTCTCATCAAGTAAGTCTAACTTTCATCCTTGGTCCAGTAGGTAAAGCATATTAGACTGAGGCAAAAGTTCACAGATGTGGGGCTATGCTGTTAAATTGGTGGCCCTCAGTGAACCATGCCTCCCAGTATTCATATTGTTGTTCAGAACTTTCCCTCCCTGACTCTGATTTGACCAAGTCACTCTCTTTGGCCAGTAAGACATTGGCAAGCATGCTATAAGCAGAGGCTTGATAAGTGCTTGCACATTGTGGCACCTCTTCCTTAGAAAGCTCCTCTTAGGAACACATGGACACAGTGAGGGGAACAACACACATGGGGGCCTGTTGGGGGAGGGTCATGGGGGTGGGGGACAGCATTAGGAAATAGAGCTAATGCATGCCGGGCTTAATACCTAGGTGATGGGTTAATCAGTGCAGCAAATCACCATGGGACATGTTCACCTATGTAACAAACCTGCACATTCTGCACATGTACCCTGGAATGTAAAAAATAAAATAAAAATAAAAATAAAGTTTCTCTTAGAACCCCGCCATCATTTCCAAAGAAGGCTTAAAGTATCTTGCTGGAGAGAGATGCTATGTGGAGAGCCTAGGCGGAAGAAAGATGCCATATACAGAGAGAAACCACCTGGGGAGAACTTGACTCTCAAGCCAATCTCCCCTGCTGAATGTGATCACATGAATGCCTTCAGCCAACACAACATTGAAGAGAACAATGGTCTAGCTAGTCCACCCAAACCACAGAATCATAAAAAATCAAAAACCAATACTCTTTTAAGCCACTGGGTTTTGAAATGGGTTGTTATACAGCAACAGATTTTTCAGGTAAATTATAGCACTAGCATAACCCAATGTATGATTTTAAAATTGCTTTTAATTTTTTTTGAAAATAGTATATTCACATAGTTTAGACAAATTGTCCTACAAGGTATGTAAAGGTAACAGAATTCCCTTACCTACCCCCCAAATTCCTATCCCTGGATGCAACCATTATCTACTCTGATTTTGTTTTTGTTTAGGCTATTTACTTTTATATGTATTTCAATTTCTCATATTACTCTTGATTTATCCATTTCAGATACTGCTTACTGACATTACAGTGCAGCAGAAGATTCTTCATCTCTTAGATAATTCTTCTCTAGTCTTTCAAATTGTTTATTAAATTAGTAGTTTGTGTTTACATACGATGAGCATATAAATATTGTTCACTGCTCAGGAAGGTAATTATATAATATTTTCTCTTTTATTCAACTTTTGGTTTTGCTTTTATTTTGTTCTCTATAATGTATTGTTAATTCTTCACAACTTCTTTAACAATATCTTTTACCTATTTCCCACATACTCAAACTCATTAGGTAATTTAGCAGTTCACTTTTTCCTCTGGAGATTGCCTTTCTAGAGTCCTCCATTCTCCCCTTGATTTAGAGAGTTTGGTCTCTTCACCTGCTACACAGCTGAAAACCTCACAATTTTATCATTATCAGGGCATTCCTTGACTCAATCCTGTAATGCTCTGTATTAAAGCTCTGCTTCCTGGAACTCCTGGGTTCCCTTGTTTTTTGGTTTAAACTTTTGTTTTCGTTATCCATCTTCCTGTAGATCCATTTCCAACTAAGAAACGGTGTTTGGGAGGCAAATGTTTGAGTTCTTGTATATCTGAAAATGTCTTTATTCTTTCCTTAAAATATACTAATAATTTTCTTTGGTATAATGAATCTGAGTAAAAAATTGATTCTTTCAGAATTTAAAAGACCATACTCCATTGTCTTTTCATTTCTAGTATTGTTGTCCAGAAGAATTGATACCACTTTCAAATTCTGATTCTTTGTATATGGCCAATGTTGGCCTTTTTGGAAACTTTGACTTTTTTGCTGTCTTTGATGTCTTGAAATTTCATAATGATGTACCTTGCATGTATGTGTATGTCTACTTGTTTCATACTTTTTTATTGTCAGTGAATCTTGAGGTAACTGAATTTTGGTTCTGAATTTCTTCTTTGGCTCTTTTTGTTTGTTTGTTTGTTTGTTTTTTTGAGACGGAGTCTCGCTCTGTCGCCCAGGCTGGAGTGCAGTGGCCGGATCTCAGCTCACTGCAAGCTCCGCCTCCCGGGTTCACGCCATTCTCCTGCCTCAGCCTCCCGAGTAGCTGGGACTACAGGCGCCCGCCATCTCGCCCCGCTAGGTTTTTGTATTTTTTAGTAGGGACAGGGTTTCACCGTGTTAGCCAGGATGGTCTCGATCTCCTGACCTCGTGATCCGCCCGTCTCGGCCTCCCAAAGTGCTGGGATTACAGGCTTGAGCCACCGCGCCCGGCCTCCTTTGGCTATTTCTTTCTCTCTCATTTCTCTTGTCTCTTTCTGGGACTGCTATCTCAGATTTAGCTTCCTGGATTATGCACTCATTTTCTACCCTTAGGGAAATGGTCCTAATTTTATCTCACCACCATTCTCATGAGTTTAATTTTTTTTTTTTTTAAAGAATCTCATGATTGTCAGGCGCAGTGGCTCACGCCTGTAATCCCAGCACTTTGGGAGGCCGAGACAGGCGGATCACCTGAGGTCGGGAGTTTGAGACCAGCCTGGCCACCATGGTAAAACCCCGTCTCTACTAAAAATACAAAATTAACAGGGCATGGTGGTGCATGCCTGTAATCTCAGTTACTTGGGAGGCTGAGCCAGGAGAATCGCTTGAACCTGGGAGGCGGAGGTTGCAGTGAGCCGAGATTGCACCATTGCACTCCAGCCTGGGCAACAAGAGCAAAATTCCATCTCAAAACAAAACAATACAAAAAAAACCTCATGATTTAGTCTAAAATGCTTATTTCCCAGGATCTTTCTTGTTCTATAGCTATTACTTTTTTACATTTATTAATTCTTGTTTTTTTTTTTTTTTTTTTTTTTTTTTTTGTCGTTGGGATGACAGGCGCAAGCCACCATACTCAGCTAATTGTCTGTGTTTTCAGTAGAGTCGGGTTTCACCATGTTGGCCAGGCTGGTCTCCAACTCCTGACCTCAGGTGATCCACCCACCTCGGCCTCCCAAAGTGCTGGGATTACAGGCATGAGCCACCATGCCTGGCCAATTCTTGTGATTTTAAAGTTTCTGTATTAGTCAGGGTTTCCTAGAGGGACAGAACTAATAGGATATATCTATGTGTATACATACATACATACACACACATATATATACAGATATACATATATATGTGGGGAGAGAGAGATATATATATATATGGAGATCTCTCTCTCTATATATATATGGAGGCTGCCACTGACACCTCAAGTACTATTGGATCTGTTGGGTCATATGGCCCAAGTGGCAGAGCAGCCTGGACCTGTTGCAGAGCCGCCTTCTGTTCTGGGCCCTACTCAAAAATGGCAGCCTTTCGGGTCACTTGATAAATGGGCCTGAGTAACACAGTTTCTTTGAGCCCTTCATTTATTCCCAATTATTTGTTTCCTTTGGATTTACCTTTTGGTTTTTGTTTTTCGGGTTTGAGACTTCATCTAATATTTGGTAATCCTTATTATGCTTTTAAATTTAAAATTGGATTAGAAAAAAATTTGATCGTATGATCTGTGTGAGTGGGTGGGGCTCATCCACTGATGCGTTTCACTGCACATTGAATGGTGAGTTGACTTTTTATTGGAGGGTCTCCATTGTCAAGTACCTGGATCTATTTCACTTCTCCAGAGAAGAATCCTCCAGTTTCTTTCACGAGGTTTTCAGTCTGGCTATAGGCATCCTGAGATCTGGGCTGAGTTTCCTTGATCCTCCTATTTTCAGCCTGACATCAAGCCCTGCCCCTGGGTATGCCCATGGCTATGTATATAGGTGGCCTTAGTTTCTCCATTGATATTTCTCCAAAGAATAATCATCTAACATTTGGCTAGATTGAGTAAGAAAAAGGATAGTTTGTTGGATATACATGGTGGACATGGAGAGCTGGTACCAACTGATCTATTTTCAGACTTTCAACCATGTTCCCTTTTTGAGCTCCAGGTTTTACCTCACCTTCAGCAAGCCGCAGTACCTCCAGTTTCTGTGACTTTCCAGGATTCTGTGAAAAGGTGACAGGGTGGAGGGGGCTGACAGTGCTAACTGGCATTTCTTACCACATGCTTTCACATTTCATTACTGTTTCTGTTGCTCCCATCAGTCAGATGTATTCCTCCATCCCCTTTCCTGATTCCGAAAATGTGTTGACCTCTCCAGTCTTCTGATTCCTTGCCCGTTTCTTTTTCTGCATGAATTTATATATTTTACCATGTATACTGTCATTTTAGTGATGTTTCAGGAATAAGCAGAGATTAAACACATGTGTTCACTGTGTCAAATTAATTGCAAGACTTTTTTTTTTTTTTTTAGACAGGTAAAATTGCCACTGTTAAGGATGGAGTTGTAACTGATTAAGAACTACTTAATGTAATGCTTGACTTATTTAATATATAGTCAGATCTTGATTCTGGTTAAGTATTACAGTACATAATCAAGCAATTGGCAACCACTATAGTTTTCTAAATTAGAAAGCATTCTAGTCCAATTTGAATTCTTCTAAAAAAGAATTATAGTCCTCACCACAAGTGGAAAGTGATAAATGTCATTTACAATGTACTGTTATGAGACATGTTGATTACAGGAAGGTTTGAAATTCAATTTCAAATGTGAGGCATTGGCAAGGTGATAAGGGTGAATAACTGTTTTGTATGCAGTGAATAGTTATCATTCAAAAAATCAGCTTTCGTAAATGTATTAAGTGTTATCTTTAAAAAATATTCAAGACCATGCTTAAATTCCACTTTCTCTACCATGTCATCTCCCTAACTTTTTAGCCAGAAACCATCTCATCCTCATCCTATAAACACTTGCTGTCTACACCTGCAGTTTCTAATGTTTTTAATTTCATTGAGTAAGAATTGAATGCCCACTGTGTCCCTCTCTTCCAACTGAAGTAACAACACAGGGTTGTCAGATTTCTTGGCCCTGCAAGGTTATTAAAAAAATACATTTTTAAAAAATCTCACAAAATAATTACCAACCATCACTATCATTCCATTTAACAGGAGCTACTCCCTAGGGAACTAGTAACCAAAAAATAATAAAGTGTTGGATTATAGCCAAAGTATAAAATATTAGGTTTGAAAGTTACGGCAAAAACTACGATTACTTTTTGCACCAACCTAATAATATCCATGAGTCCATACTGATGTAATGATTGATTGAATGAATAAATGAGTTAGAATAGAAAAATCTCCTGTGTCGAAGAATTCTATGTAATGTATATAGATGCTGTTATAGAATATATAGATATCAAGGAGGAGAAGCATAAATCCCACTACTTAAGTGTGGGCTGCACATAGTGACTTTTTCCCAAAGACTACAGAAATGAAGGGGGGTGGAGTGTGGGGGAATTACCTTAAAATAAAGAAACCTTACAAGCACCACTCAGTTACATGATGAAGTCTAATATCGATAGTGATAAGTCACATTGATCACACATCCCTTTAATAAAATATGATAAGAATGGCACTTTACCTCTATGATATTTTTCTCCCAAACCCATAACCCAGACTAACCATGAGAAAAACATCAGACAAACTCAAATTGAGAGTCATTCTACAAAATACGTGACAAATACTCCTCAAAATTGTGAGTGACCAAAAATAAGGAAAATCTGAGAAATTGTCACAATCTAAGGGACCTAATATGTAATATGTAATGTGGTATCCTGGATGATTTTCTGCAACAGGAAAAGAACATTAGGTAAAAACAAAAGAAATGTATGGACTTCAGTTAATAATAATATATCAACATAGGTTTATTAGTTATGACAAACATACCACACTAATGCAAGATCATAACAGAGAAAATTGGATGAAAGTTAAACATAAACTCTCTGTACTATTTTTGTATATAAATATAATCTATTCTAAATAAAATATAAATCTATTCTACAACAAAAAGTTTTCATGAAAGCTACCACAACAGTAGAATGAAGACACTTCTGTAAATTCAGAAGGAAGGGCTTTATTTCTGAAAAACAACAAAAACAACAACAACAAACCTCTCTATAATGCTTTTTTTTTTTCTTATTTTGTCACAGTTTAGAACTTTTTCAAGAATCTAGACTATTCAACTGGCTTTTGGGACACATTGGTTTCTAGCATTCTGGGTTACTCATTTGTGGTATTATTGTGACATGCACAATCTACCACTTCCTTTGAGGAGATTTTAAAAGAGATTTTATGTTTGAATCTATTATTTTTGATACTTCTTTCAGGGCTCAGGACATGATACGCCAAAGCATGGCATCATGGCATCGTGAGTACTTTGAACTGAAGGAGACAGGGAGGGCCTCGGAAGCAATGTCTCTCTGATTGTCTCTGGCCCTCTTGTCTCTCATTCCCCTTTCTCCCACAAGGCATGTCATAGAAACCAGAATTCCTCTCTCCCAAGGCAGGTCATAGAAATAAGAGCTCCTCTCTCCCAGAGCTAGCCATAAAATTTAGAAAGGTCACATTCTGATCTGCTTTTCGTGAAAGTCCATCAGAAGACTCTCATTCCAGAGGAGTCTTCCCCACATCCAGGGGAAGGAATGTTATACAGAGACAACAAGGAAAATCAGAACAGACAGGCCTTGCTGGTTTTCCTTCAATTTATTACCATTAGATCATCCCCTTTTGTCCAATCACATTTCCTCACGACTATTCTACTTCTTTCATCAAACTTGGCGTAAAAGTACAGTTTTTCCTGGGTCTTTGGGTCTCCATTTCTGAAGTCTTCCATGTCACATAAAACTTTGTTAAACAGGCTGGGCGCAGTGGCTCACGCCTGTAATCCTAGCACTTTGGAAGGCTGAGGCAGGTGGATCGCTTGAAGACAGGAGTTCAAGACCAGCCTGGCCAATATAGTTAAACCCTGTCTCTACTAAAACAAACAAGCAAACAAAACAAAACATCCACACAACTTTGTTAAATAGATTTGTTATGCTTTTCTCTTGTCAATCTGTTTTTTTGTTATAGGGGTAGTGTCAGCCATGCACAGGATATTGCTTTCCTCTCCTATACTTAACACCATGCTTTCTACATAATAGATTCTAAAGAAAAAGGAGAGTTTTTATGTAATTTATTTGTGTCAGGCCTCTGAGCCTGAGCTAAGCCATCATATCCCCAGCGTCCTGCACGTGTACATCCAGATGGCCTGAAGCAACTGAAGATCCACAGAAGTGAAAATAGCTTAACTGATGACGTTCCACCATTGTGATTTGTTTCTGCCCCACCCTAACTGATCGATGTACTTTGTAATCTCCCCCACCCTTAAGAAGTTTCTTTGTAATTCTCCCCACCCTTGAGAATGTACTTGGTGAGCTTCACCCGCTGCCCCCAAAACATTGCTCTTAACTTCACCACCTATCCCAAAACCTATAAGAACCAATGATAATCCCACCACCCTTTGCTGACTCCTTTTTCTGACTCAGTCCACCTGCACCCACGTGAAATAAACAGCCATGTTGCTCACACAAAGCCTGTTTGGTGATCTCTTCACACGGACACGTGAAACAATTTTCATTATTTTATTTCATTAATTTGGAAATAATAAATATACAGGCAAAACTTAAATAGGTGCTACTACTAATTTTATGGAAAATAAAATTCTAAAATAAAATTAGGTGATAGAAGTAATTCTAAAGCATAGGAAAGCTATAAATATGAAAATTCATATCTCTGTTCAAAAATGAAAACAACATATAAGGTATGGGGTCCTAATTGAATAAAAGATTAATAGGAGTCAGCAATATGTTATTGTTATATATTTGGAATGAGCAATACCATAAAGGTTGAATTAAAACTTTGATAAGAGAGAAGAACTGTTGGTTTTATGAGCATTTTGATTCTTTTTATTACATTTTAGAAATATACTGATCATGTAATATTTCCTTAATTAGAAGAAGAATTTAATTAAAAATTAGATATCATAACAAAAAATTTAAGTTATTCAGAGGAGAGATTTTTATTGTTTTGCGGTTCATTAATATGAAAACCAGTTATCACTGTGCATAAAGGCCAAAAAAAAAGACCTTCAATTGTATTCTTTATATTTGTATATTTTAGTGGTTTTCATTTTAAGTAGAGAAAATTTGGCAGGATGTAAGTATATTTTTTGAATTATCATAAAACATGTTTACACAGGTTACTAATCTTTTATTCTGGTTGTGTTTAAGAACAAAAAACCCTCAAAATCCATAAATATCAAGAAAGAGAAGCCTGATAATGTAGAACCCTATGGAAGAAAAGCTTTTTATTTTGTATTTTTTTGAGAGAGAGCGATGAAGATGAAAATATTACATATAATAAAGGACAAAGTACATAGTACATGTATATTACATAAAGCAAATGGAAACCAATGTAAACCCATCAGTATGTTAAACATACTAGTTGTGTGGACAGGGAAAATGGGTGCATAAAGAGATAAAACATAGAAAAGAGAATACACAGAAAAAACATAAAAGTAAAAAACAAAATAAGCAAGGGTAAATGAAAAAGAGACAAGAGAGGAAGAACTGAGGAGTGATAATAAAAAACGGAGGGTAATTTTTTATTTTTATCCTTCTCTAAAGCTAACTAGAATTATGGAGGATATATACATAGAGAAAGAGAAGATACAAAAAGGAAGGGAAAGAGAAAGGAAGAAAGAGAGCTCCTTTGGAGATTCTAAATTGAATCCATTGTCACACTGTAAGCTTCTAGAGCAGTGGATGCGAGGGTGTTAACACCTTGTATTCCTCTATTTGAATTGCTAATGAGCTCATTAACCACTGTTCATGACTCTCAGTGGGGGCCAGGGCATTATCCCTCAGGGTTGACCTGATGCCTGAACAAAGCAAAATACTCCCAGGCCTTCAAAGAAACTTCTTCTTTCCCCACAATACCCTCAACCCTTTTGGTGGATATTTAAATATTTGGTTTTCTGGAAGCTTTTCCCAGTCACTTTTTGTCTCCACTGTGAGTGCCCCTGCCTGGAAAACCCTCACCAGCGGTTCTACAGTCAGCCTTCTGTTCCCACAAGTCTCATCTCTGTGGCTCACTCCTTTGTGAGGCTTTCCTCAGATACAGCCACAGTCACATCCCATCTTCCTGGTAGACTATAAGCTCCATGCTATTTAAAGGAAAAATAAAAAACAACAACAAAAAACAAAACTGAGGCAAAATTAAAACAAGTAGAGACTTTGAGGAGTGCAGACTGGGAGCACTAATCTTATCACAGCTATATTCCAGTAACAGTGAAGGTGTGAGACCCAGAGAAGGCGCTCACTACGTATCAGATGGGTGAATGAATCCAATGAATGGATGGACGAATAGTGTGGGAGACCAGGATATGCCTCCCCAAAATATGAAGGAGTGTTGAGCTGAAGACTAACAAGAAGCAGCAGAGGCAGGAAAGCTCTTTGCCTTCCATTTACCTAAAAGCAGGATATAGATTTACAAAAACAAAAGGTATCCCACCTCCCCTTTTACCAGGGAGAACAAAGGTTAACCACTGAAGACAATTTTAGACCCTTATTGACCTGGAGATGGTACCAGAGGATTGTTAATCCACATTAACAAGCATCACTAACTAGCCCTTTTATGCCATTATTGCCTTTTCACAAGTTGCTTCCCCTAGAGACTCAAAGTCTTTTCCTTTGTCTTGTCATTTCTCTAAAAGTTTACTATTCTTGGTTGAAGATGCTATATAAGCCACCTTTAGGAGAACTACTTATTTCTTGAGTGTCTCCCATGTATATTATAAAATATTCATGTTAATAAACTTTTGCTTTTCTCTTGTTAATCTATTTTTTTCTTACAGGGATCCATTCACTAAGAACCTATCGGGGTTATTCTTCCCCTACACTAGTCTAACTTCCCACTTGTCTGTTTCCAACTTGATTATATTTGACTGCAGCGACCAACTACTCATCTATTATTCTCTAATATCCAATATTGTACACCTGGCATATACTTAGACTTGCAACTGAATGAACTGATGGAACTGCCATAGATATTCTCAACCAAACAATTTATAAAATGTAATTTAGAATAAAACATTTTCAAGTAACTTTTTTATAATATGGTGAATGTAATGTGTTTATGTGTATGTGAATATGTAAGTGTGAATTTTACAACGAGATGCTCCTCAAAAATAAGGGAAATTATTTTTCCCTTTGAAATTTAAAAATATGATAGATCGGCCGGGCACGGTGGCTCACGCCTCTAATCCCAGCACTTTGGGAGGCCAAGGCGGGCGAATCACAAGGTCAGGAGATGGAGACCATCCTGGCTAACACGGTGAAACCCCGTCTCTACTAAAAATACAAAAAAAAAAAAAAAAAAATTAGCCGGGCGTGCTGGCGGGCGCCTGTAGTCCCAGCTACTCGGGAAGCTGAGGCAGGAGAATGGCGTAAACCCGGGAGGCGGAGCTTGCAGTGAGCTGAGATCCGGGCACTGCACTCCAGCCTGGGCGACAGAGAGAGACTCCATCTCCAAAATAAATAAATAAATAAATAAAATATGATATATCAAAAACACACATGCTAACTTAAAAAAATCTGACAGTATAGAGCAATATTATCATGTACCCATTTAAGAGAGGAATATCGATGGATTAAATGAAAATCAAGGGGATAATGATGAGTGGCCCTCTGTTACAGTTCTTGAATAGGACAATAGGTTCTTCTAAACAAGGTAATGATTTACATGTTCAGTCACATGTACAATCCACGTAGAACAACCCACAAGTGTTATTTGATGATTATTTCTTGTTGATGTGTATGGTATAACGCAATCTACACAGACTGGTCAGGCATAGTAAGAATCATGATACCTTATCCCAACTGGGGCACAGGGAGGTTTCAGAACATTAAATTTTAACATAATCCAAAGATACAACATTGAAAGTGATTCAACTTCCTCATGATCATCCATAGCCAGCCAAGCCTGCTTAGAAAAAATTTGAGCTAGTTCAGCAAATGACTCTCAAAGTACTCTGTAGGAAACTTAAGCGAATTCTGATGCCTACATATAGTCCATGCAGATCAGAAAGACTAAAGAGAGTGAGTTTTATCTATTTCTATCCAACATTTGATGAGGACAAAATTTTAGTCATTTTATTCATTCTTGATTTGAAATTATTTTTAAACAAAAACATAAAAAAGTTCTGTTTGGCCTGTGTAGGTCTATTGAGTAGACAAACAAACATCCCACACCCTTCCCCATCCCCATCAAGATAATGATATCACAAATGCAGATGATGACAGATCTAATTTCAATAGAATTTTTTAATGCCATATAAATAATTTAGTTCTCATTTATAGTCTTTTTGAATTATGATGGTGGGTGACTAGGGATGCATAATTTCAGCTTCTACTTTTCAATAAAATTCTCAAGGAAACACAGAGAGATGTTATTATACCAGTTGAAAAAACTCAGTATCAGCTATCAACACTTGGTGAGTGCTAGCAGAAATATCTGCTCAGAGACTGAGGAAGAGCTGTAGGCCCAGGCTTGGGGGAGGGAGGATATACATAAGCATCTTGACTACAACTGCTCCCTCAAGAGTGTCTGGCCTTCTCCAACCAAAGGAAGCAAAGACCTACCTCTTGCTTCTCTCCAAGGGAGTTGCTTCTTGATGCTATCAGGGCCATTTTATACATATACATATGCCATCACTGCCATTAGTATTCATTTTTATACATTCAACGTCCATGCTTTCCAGTAGTTTAATACCACCAGGGTGGGTATAGATATGCATAGCAGTATATGGTTAGAACTTTGACTGTAAGGAGGGTAGAGACAAGTGCAATTATTTAAGAGCAGTAACTTCACACATTTTATTTTCAGGAGGAAAATCACAAACTACTTGAAATAACACAAGAATGAACTTCCTTCCCATATTTACATGATTAGGTAAGTTGGGGGAAAGAAATATCTTTCTCTCTCATTGCTAGGATCATCTCTGAAGTCCCTATAATAAAAGACAGCTTAAGAGAGAAAGCATACAAATTTGGTTATGTTTTGGATGACACAGAAGCTTACATAAGGAAATGAAGACCCAAAGAACAAGGAAAACTTGCGCGTTTTTTTGTTTTGTTTTGTTTTGTTTTTTGCTTTTTTGTTGCTGTTAAATGAAGAAGAGGATTGTTGTGGAGATGTGTGACTGGGCAAAGGGAGTATGATCTAATGGCAATAAGCCAGGAGGAACTTAATAAGGCCTGTTTGTTAAGATTCTTCTCTGTGTCCCTGTGCCTTCAGAAGTAAGGACATTCCTTTCCTCTGGGAATATGGAGAGCACCCCTCACATGAGGATCTTATGACCTGCTTCAGAGGAAGGTCAGGAAATCCTTCCTAAGTTTTATGACTTGCTTTAGCAGCAAAGGGGCAAGGAGATGATGACAGTGACTTTCCTGCTTCTGTTGTTTTCTCAGATGCAAACGTGTCATGTTTTTGAGTAGTGTGTCCTGAACCCCATCAGGTAGCAAAAGCAGTTTTCTGCTCAGTTCAGCAGAGTAAACTGATTTTTGAAAATGGCTTTGGCTTTAAAAATGTGACATGTAACCATGCCCCTCAACCGGTCTTCAGGTATAAGGCACAAAAGGATTCTAAGAGCAACCACGTGGGAAGTGAAGGAGAATGGGAAGCATCTGTGGCTGAAAAACATTAGATCTGGATATACCTGTCCTCACTGAACAGAAAGTCACCAACTGGGATCTGTAAAATCCTTATGCAATATGAAAGAAGGGAACAATTGCACCTGGGTGTAGAAGAAAAGCAAAAACATACTTTGGAAATGGAACGTGTATGGAAGTGATGTATATGATTTCCAGGCCTAAGTCATAGCAATTTCCTAGACCATCCTCTAGCCTTTTCCCTGACAGCCAAATGGAGACAATTCCAGTTAGGAGCCCTGTGCCAAGAGGTAATATGAAGGAATTCGATGCCTGAATGAACACTTGAAAGACAGCTACCTACCAGACGCACCTGCATTTGACTGTTGCTTGAACAATAAAAACACTTTTATTGGGTTAAAACATATTTTCTTAACATTATGATTTCAGGACACATTTGTTACAGCAGCTGGCATTAAGTTAATTATAATATAGACTCCTCTAGAAAAATGGGACCAGTGACTGACATTGTTTGGTTTTGGAAGAGGAATAGAAAATACACCCACCTCACCTCATTTACTACTTTAGAAAGAACTATGTTTCCAAATATAGCCCTGCCATTAACTCATTGAGCTTTGGGAAGCCACTTAAAATCTAGGAGCCTCAGTTTCCTTATTTGTCAAAGTATTTTCAACAGCTACCCCTAAATTAGTTGCTGCTTACCATTTCCCAGATTTAAAATTCTGTATTTCTTTTTATAAGTGAAAACTCTAAGTTAATGTCAGATACCGCTCAAGTCAGTCACAGAGGAAGGGTGAGTACAGAGAAAGACTAGGGATTATTTATTAATAATCTACCTTGAGATGACTTGCTAACACACTTTATAACAAAACACATATAAAAAAGAACTGAGCCTTGACAGAGTAAACGTAAGCCTCTCTCACCCCTTGAAAATTATGAAAATATGCTGGGTGCGGTGGCTTATGCCTGTAATCCCAGCACTTTGGGAGGCTGAGGCGGGCGGATCACAAGGTCAGGAGATCAAGAGCATCCTGGCTAACACGGTGAAACCCCGTTTCTACTAAAAATAATACAAAAAATTAGCCGAGTGTGGTGGCGGGCACCTGTAGGCCCAGCTACTCAGGAGGCTGAGGCTGGTGAATCGCACGAACCCAGGAGGCAGAGGCTGTGGTGAGCCGAGATCGTGCCACTGCACTCCAGCCTAGGTGACAGAGCAAGACTCCATCTAAAAATAAATAAATAAATAAATAATAAATAAATAATAAAAAATTATGCAAATACATATTTTAGAAGTGAATAAAAACAAACATTTTCCCCAAAATACATTAAGAAACTGAAAACACATCTCTGTGGAAATGTCGATAAGAGAACAGAGAGAAGGACAAGGTTAGATCCAAGCTGAATACTTCAAGGAAGAGCCAAAATGGCTGACAGTACTGACGTTATCCTTTAGGGGAAAACTGTAAGTGAAGACCTGTTGCTTGACTGATTTATAATTAGAATCAGTAATATTCTGGACAGTACTGAAGAGAACAATCACGTATTGGCAGGGGAGAGTGAGCTGATAACCTAAAGGTCAGTTTCATTTCTCTTGTCTATGGTAATTGAGTCCTTATAATGGAGAATTGAGTGGAAGCCAAATGGAGACAATTTCACCGTCTTCATTGTCACCCTCTGCATTGAGCTCAAATACCCTTCTAGAATAAATTACACAAGTGCTTCTAAACAGCAGAGGTCAGTCACTAAGCACAGTTTTATAAGAAGCTTATGTAACCCATGTGTGATGGGAAAAAACCAAACCAAACCAAACAACAATAAACACTTAAACCTCAGAGTACTAGCTCAGAGCAGGAGTCAACCTTAAGAAAAGACATTGGTGCCAGGCGCGGTGGCTCACGCCTGTAATCCCAGGACTTTGGGAGGCCAAGGCAGGCAGATCGTCACAAGATCAGGAGTTCAAGACCAGCCTGGTCAATATGGTGAAACCTTGTCTCTACTAAAAATACAAAAATTACCCGGGCATGGTGGCAGGTGCCTGTAATCCCAGGTACTCGGGAGGCTGAGGCAGAAGAATCGCTTGAACTCGAGAGGCGGAGGTTGCAGTGAGTCAAGATTTTATCAAGATTGTACTCCAGCCTGGGTGGCAGAGTGAGACTCCGTCTCAGAAAAAAAAAAAAAAAAAAGAAACAAAGACATTAGACTAATGGAGTTTTCTAATCAGCACTCAGAAAGGAAAATACTACTTTCCCACATGAAATGATAAAAGTGTTAAAAGTTCTCTGCATGGCATCAGCACAGTACAGAGCACACGAAACATATGGGTGATGAAGACCAAGTGCAACATAGACATAATGCAGTTGTAATTCAGGGGCAGTAGCCGGCATAGCTTGAGAAATACTGCTACTGAGCTGTGTGATTGAAGAAGGTGGCTAGCATCTTATAAGCCCTGCCCTGAGCTTGGGAGGTGTGGCAGGGGGTGGTGATGAAGTGCCTGGGCTTTGGATATCAGCCAGACCTTGTCTCAAATCCTGGTTCTGCCACTAACTAGCTGTTTTAATGTTTAATGTTAATGGCTTAGCTGTTTAATGGCAACTTACTTAGCCACTCAATTTCCTTATCTATAAAATGAAGATAATAATATTTTCCTCACAGGGGTTTTGTGGGATTTAAATGAGACTGAAGTTTTGTAGTACATACCCACGTAAGGCCTAAGCTGCGCCTGCTGCTAGGATTTAAAGATGTTTGAAAAAGTCTGATGAAATGGTGAAGTAGGCTACTCAGGATACTATTTTCACATAGGATAAACGGGGATCCAGAAAACTTTGGAAGGAAGAACTACTTTGAGCTGGTAATAATCTGAAAGTCAGTAGGGAGGAATGATTTCTGTATATAGTTTGACCTGCCATTCAAATCTATTGTAGGTCAGCTCCCTAAATTCCTTTCTGCAATTTAGGGAGACAGAGGGCTGTGAATACCTCCTGAAAAGGTGCTCTCACTAAAATTGTGTTAGACTTCGAGACACAGGTAACTTCACTTTGGTACTCATCTTAACAAGCGTTACCCAAATAGAAGACAAATTTTTCTCTTGAAATAGGATTGACCATCAGACTGAGGTACCTGAAGGTTCCAGTGCAATAGTGACTGTACCCGCAAAGAACTGCAGTCTCTACCTGAGACTAAGATGAGATAAAGGGTCTCTACCTGATACGTACTTAAAAGTAGAAGTGGCAGCAGCACAGGTACCTGGGGGACTGTGGCACCTAGCGAAAGAAGTAGGGGTATTTACAACCAGTGGCAATGTGCAGCTGAGAGAGCAGCACCTGTGATGGGTGGTGGGTGGCTGGTGGCTGGTAGTGCCATGGCAGCTGGGAGACAAACAGCAAAGGCACTGGCAGTGGTAACAAGAGGTGCCCCGGGGAAGCAACGGCAGCATTATGTCTAGCAGGTACCCTATAGCTGACTTCAGTGGTTGGACAGCATAGATGTGACACTACCCGAGTACTATCAGAAATACTTTGGGAAGGGAGGGGGAATACATGAAAGGGAACTGACAGGGTGGGGTTACTTTACAGTCTTGCATGATCAGATGTAAGCAACTGCTAACTTCATGAAGATGATCACCTTTATGGAGATCACGAAGATGATCCCCAGAGAATGGTGAGTCTGGGAAATCTGAGCCAGTGATCAACACACCACAGGAGCTCAATTTGTGGTGACATTCTGCCTCCTTTACCCTCTCCTTTCTGTTTTAAGAAGACAAACTAGACTCATATATTGGCTGTACTACCTGCATTAAATGATGTCTGAGTGCACCAAATTATATAACCATGGTTGCCTTTCTCAGCCTGTTACCTGATTAGCAAAATGAGAATAGCATAGCATGCTCTACAGTCCAGTGATTGTGGAAGTAGAACATTGTTGCAACACTTGTACATTGTCAGCATTCGGCAATGTTAGTTTCCTCCGTCTTTGGACAATTGAAGAACTCTATGCAATTAGCGTCTCAGAACTCACAAGGAAGGAACTTTGGCTAGCTTAGCTGTGATAACTAGAAAAGTAGAAAACACTGTGGACTTACAGCAGGAGTTCCAGCTAAGAGCCCCCCAACCCCAACACACACACATAACATCTAAGAATGTATTTGATCCTTTCAAACAACTGTGATTCTCTCCCTATGATTAACATTTTGGAGAAATAGGAACACTTTTACACTGTCAGTGGGAGCGTAAACTAGTTCAACCATTGTGGAGAACAGTATGGCGATTCCTTGAGGATCTAGAACTAGAAATGCCATTCAACCCAGCCATCCCATTACTGGGGATATACCCAAAGGATTATAAATCATGCTGCTACAAAGACACATGCACACGTATGTTTACTGCGGCACTATTCACAGTAGCAAACACTTGGAACCAACCCAAATGTCCATCAGTGATAGACTGGATTAAGAAAATGTGGCACATATACACCATTGAATACTATGTAGCCATAAAATAGGATGAGTTCATGTCCTTTGTAGGGACATGGATGCAGCTGGAAACCATCATTCTCAGCAAACTATTGCAAGAACAGAAAACCAAACACTGAATGTTCTCACTCATAGGTGGGAATTGAACAATGAGAACACTTGGACACAGGAAGGGGAACATCACACACTGGGGCCTGTTATGGGGTGGGGGGAAGGGGGAGGGATAGCATTAGGAGATATACCTAATGTAAATGACGAGTTAATGGGTGCATCACACCAACATGGCACATGTATACATATGTAACAAACCCGCACATTGTGCACGTGTACCCTAGAACTTAAAGTATAATTTAAAAAAATAAAAAAACAAACAAAAAAGACATTTCATGTATGAAGAAGAAAAGGCGCAAACTTTTAACATGGGTAAATTCTAGTCTGGGCAGTAGGCAGACTGAACTAACACAATCTGTTATATTCTTCTCTCCTGCCCAACTTTCACTGTTTTTTTTCAGATTATAAAATATGCATAACAAAGAATTTGCCATATTGTTTTTAAGTAAATAATGTTCAGTGACGTCAAGTACACTCCCATTGTTGTGCAACCATCACCACCACCCATCTCCAGAATCTTTTTCATCTTCCCAGACTCAAATCAAACTGGAACTCTCCATTCTTCTCTCCCTGCAGTCCTCACAACCACCCTTCTATATTCTGTCTATGAATTTGACCACTCTACATACTTGATTTAAGTAGAATCATACAGTATTTATCCTTTTGTGACTCGCCTATTTCACTAAGTATAATGTCTTCAAGTTTCATCTATGTTGTAGCATTTTTCAGAATTTTCTTACTTTGTTAACGCTGAGCAATATTCTGTTGCATGTATATACCACATTTTGTTTACCTGTTCATTCATCGATGAACATTTGGGTTACTTCCACCTTTTGGCTATTGTAAATAACGCTGCTATGAACATGGGGGTTTTACAAACATCTCTTCAAAACCCTGCTTTCAATTTTTTTGGGTATATACCCAGAACTGAAATTGCTGGATTGTTTGACAGTTCTATTTTTGATATTTTGAGGAACCATACACTGTTTTCCATAGCAGCTGCACCATTTTATATTCTTACCAGAAATGCACAAGAGTTCCAATTTCTCCATACTCTCACCTTATTATTTTTCCTTTCCTTTCCCTTTTTTTTTCATTTGATAATAGCCATCCTAATGGGTGTTCTGGCTAAACTTTTACCAGGACTTTCATCACTATCCAATGAGGAGTGAGGGGAAGCTATCAAAGTATCACAGAGCACTTAAAGCTATTTGTTGTTTGCAAATTGCTAGTTATATTTAAGTTACGTTATTCATCTAAATGCAGTTCATTTTGTCCTATTTGTAGGTTTCTACTTACTAGTATCTGTTTCAGTTATTGTTTTTTAAAAAGGTAACTGAAGTGGATATATTTTTCTGGATTGCATTTGCAAACTTTTTTTTTTTTTTTTTTTTTGAGACGGAGTCTCGCTCTGTTGCCCAGGCTGGACTGCAGTGGCCGGATCTCAGCTCACTGCAAGCTCCGCCTCCCGGGTTTACGCCATTCTCCTGCCTCAGCCTCCCGAGTAGCTGGGACTACAGGTGCCCGCCACCTCGCCCGACTAGATTTTTGTATTTTTTTAGTAGAGACGGGGTTTCACCGTGTTAGCCAGGATGGTCTCGATCTCCTGACCTCGTGATCCGCCCGTCTTGGCCTCCCAAAGTGCTGGGATTACAGGCTTGAGCCACCGCGCCCGGCCTGCAAACAAAATTTAATCACTTTATACAGTCCAGCTGAACGTTTCTGAGGTGGGACAACCCAACCAGTAGATGAAGCTCGTGCCATTTGATTACATTTTACTGGCTAATGTCATGTATCATTCTCCACATTTTGTCTGGATTTCAACTGTAGAGAGCAAATACTCGGCATGTAAAACCTTTCTCCAACCTTAAATCATAAGAACATGGTAAATTCAAGGCAATTTTACCAGCAAATTTGCTACCTCTTCTTATAAAGATTCAGAATTTATAATCATGTGTTCATAAAGGTATAAACAAAATAGGTATTCATTACATTGGTTACAGATGAACAAAATGGAATTTAAAAGAATTATGAGATGGATGTCTTGAAGACCTCCAGAAAGCATAGTGAAGTCCCGTCTGGTAAGGTCACATTCCAGAATGCCAGCTGTTTACTGGCTGTATGTGACTCTAGACAAGGAATCTTTGTGGAACTTTTTGGGAAAAAAAGTACAGTAGGGAATAGAATGCATATCCTCTAATGATGACATAAAACATTGCTGAACGCCAGGCGCGGTGGCTCACGCCTGTAATCCCAGCACTTTGGGAGGCCGAGGCGGGCGGATCACAAGGTCAGGAGATCGAGACCACGGTGAAACTCCGTCTCTACTAAAAATACAAAAAGTAAGCTGGGCGTGGTAGCGGGCGCCTGTAGTCCCAGCTACTCAGGAGGCTGAGGCAGGAGAATGGCGTGAACCTGGGAGACGGAGCTTGCAGTGAGCCGAGATCGCGCCACTGCACTCCAGCCTGGGCGACAGAGCGAGACTCCGTCTCAAAAAAAAAAAAAAAAAAACAAAAAAAAAAACAAACAAACAACAACAAAAAAACATTGCTGAACAACTTCTAGTGTCAGAGGCCTCCCACTCCCAGAATAGGTGCTTGTTCAATGTTAGTCCTCTTTTCTCCCCACCCTACACTTTAATTATCGTCTTTTTTATGTGACAATTAGCTGGAGGAAGATTTCATCTCAATTATCATATTTCTTCCCTTTGCATTTTCTTTGGCACCGAAAAATTTAATGTTTACCTTCAAAGCATGAATTGGTGTGTATGTGTCTGGGTTCTCCCTGGGAGACAATTTAATATAATTAATAACTTCAAAATCCCTTGGGCGATGTGAAATATGAATAGTTATTACAAGCCAGTGTGTGGTGGGGGGAGGGGTAGATGGCAGTTCAGTAGGAGGTAGAGGTAGATAACATATGTGCAAATGGAAGTTAGAATCCAGGCAACCTTCCGAGAGTGAAGGCTGCCGAGTCAGCCTCAAACAATTTGCACCACTCAGGTGCATTCGTGCCTAGCCCAGAGAGAGCTGTGAGCTGGGCGCAGATGACTGGCTGAGCTCCTATTAGAGCCTCTTACTTCCAGCTTCAGGCATTTGTGGAATAGCAATGTAGGTGTGCTGCCTGTGAATAAAGTTGGGTTTTGAGCAGCTACATTAACAAGCTAGAATCAACAGGGAGATTTTGCCATAATAAAGCACTTTCCCAGTTGTCACATTGTACTTTTTTAAGTGGCAAGTTTTTCCCAGTGTGCTCCAGATGTGATTTGATTTACAAACAGTTGATTAAAAAGATAGGATTTTAGAGCTGAAAAGTACCTCTGAATTCATCTAATACAGTATCTTCATTTTACAAATAAAGAAACAGAAGTTCAAGAGGATAAATTACTTGCCCACTGTCAGGAACTGAACAAGTAGGAGTTCCCAAGCTTCTTAAGTATCAGGACAGGGCTCAGCCCATAAGGCCACACCACTGATTTCTTAAACCAGGATTCCCATGTGGTTTATCTCAAAAAGAATTGCTACTGTTTTCCCAAACTCCTAGCCTATCACAGAGCTGTTTCCTGGCAATTTTAGTCTGGGCTTAAATGTTTTGAAGTAGATACTCAAAAATTCACCAAGCAAATCTACGTATCATCATCATCACCACCACCATCACCACCATCATGTTTCACACTTACATAGTGCTTATCATGTGGCAGGCACTAACTAATGTAAGAATTTTACATAATTAACTCACAAAACCCCAGTGAGGGAGGTAGCATTCTCAACATCTTGCAGAAAGAAAGTGAACACATAGAAGCTAAGCAGCTTGTCCAGAAAGTACATGATTGATAAGTGATGGATTTGGGATTTGAACCCAGCCAGCCTGGCTCTGGAGTCTACGCGCATAACTGCTATGCCATATTTCCTCTCAAACAACTGCTGTAGTATGTTACCACTCCACTCTATGATTACGATGAGGAGATTTTCCTGATGGTCATATTAAGAAGATAATTTGTTGACTCTGCTTTCTGGCCCTTAATTCCCTGAGTGAGAGGTGTGTCAGGGAAGAATAGAGACCCAAAGATACCAGGTGTGATCTAAATTGCATTGTAAATGTTCCATGCATGTAGCCATGGTAGAAAGGGTACGCATCAAATTTGCTGGGGTTTTATTACACTTCAAGAAATATAGCATTATTTGATTACTTTAAATATAGGTCTTCAATATGGAAAGAGCAATGCAGTCTAAGTAAAACTGAGCAGTTACTTCAAGTCAGGTACAACAAAAGCGGGTTATTATTTCATAAATGACATGTTAATTACCACCAGGAGGCCATTAGAAATGCATCCTGGCAGTTTGCTTGGTTCCTTTGGAAAGATAATATTGACAAACTGCTATGAAACTGGAGTTCAGAAAACAGTGTAAATTGAGATCAGGAATAAAACAAACATTCGCTTGTGTACCCTAAAGCAATGATGAACAATTTAAAGAGAGAAGACAAAGTTGAAATTATATTTTTCTTTCTTGGAGAGGCAGAAGAGGGAGTAGTTTTGCAGGAAGACTGTTACATTCCAAAATTTATTACCTATGTGAATTACTTGATGTATTTAGCATAGTAATTTAAAGCTTCAGCCATCCAAGCACAAGTCATTGAGGAGCTGAGTGCACTAGAATGCTAATTCTGCCTTCTTCTGCATGCTAGGAGATTGGCTTCTTAGTGACCTCTGGTGTGGAGGGTTTCAAAAGAACAGTTTAGTCCTGGAGCTGATCTCCAGTCTCACCAAGGGTGACTGGCATAACTCCAGAAGCTTGGGTCATCTTTACAAATTCCACAGCTTTGTCCCTTGGTGATCACAAGACATTAAGAAGGTTTTTCATATTTCGCTTCAGGCATTTGTGGAATAGCAATGTAGGTGTGCTGGCTGTGAATAAACTAAAACATAAAAACCTAAAACATAAAAGGGAAAGACCAAGATAAGAACATCTAAAAATCAATGTTCCTATTGCATATCGTGGTTGGTTTTCATTATAATTAAAATCAGTACAAATGCTTTTCCCTAGTCACATAGAAGCCACAGGAAAACCATTCAAGCCACTTACCTTTTCTCTCTTTCCTCTAGGAAATGCTTTTTGTATTGGTCTCTGTGGTACTTAAACCAAAGGGGAAAAACTGTGGTGACTGATTCTATTACAGGTTAACCATATAAAATAAAGAAAATTCTTGAGATACCCTTTAGGAGTAATACAATTTACTTTTCTTTCCCTAAAGTAGTTCCAAAGGTAGGGATATTGCTAGGATTTGGGGTCATTTGTATTTCTGAGAAAAAAAGGTAAAGATAAATGGTACTTAGATTGCAATACACTAGCCAAATAGTAGTCTCTGTGAGAGACTCCTCCCTCTGAGTTTTCTCTCTATATTTATTAATTTATTCCTTTGACAAATATTATTAAAGAGAGTACTACACATGCCTAGATTTATCTAAACTCCAAAGAGATTATGGTCTAGAGAGGAAATAAAATATGTATATGAATAAATGGAACACGAGGAAGAAAGAAACAAACACCATGAGAGCAGCACATAGGAAATGCTTTGGGAGATTTTACATGATATCAAGAGAGACCCAGCAATTCTATTTCAAGAAGGCATATTGAGTGTATCTCTTCCCCTTCCTGAAACAGACCTCAATGGGAAGGCCACAAGGGATTATAAAAGGTTTTAACCTACAGCAACAAACAAGAGAGGGTTGGTGATCTCATTAAAATACTGAAGGTGAAATTGATGTAATGGTATCTAATGTAGCCACATCTAGCTGCAGACAGGAATGTACTGAGAAAGGGATGAATCCAAGCTGCAGGTGGCAGGAGTACTCTGTTCCACGGAACACCAGAGGCTTGGGACTCAGAGACACTGTGTAAATGAGGTCAGGATGATACATGACACCAATGGCGAAGCCCTAACATCCGTGTCGCCTCTAGCTAAGGAAGCAAACAAACAGGCCTCCCTGATGAGAATTAGGAAGGTAATCTCAGAGCTGGAATATAGGTAAACCTCTTCTAATGGAAGCATTTGGGACTTGAAAAATTGAGTCTGGCTCCTCACCCACTCTCCCTAAAATGAGGCCATCAGTGTGTACGCAGAGATCACAGTCAATGTCTCTATTGCTTCATTCCTAAATGTAAACAGGCTATAAGGAATAAACCTTCTTTTCATAAAAACCTAAAACATAAAAGGGAAAGACCAAGATAAGAATGTAAGAATCAGTCGGCAAAATATAAGAAGAGCAAGATGTTACAAACAATAAAAACTAGAGCATAAGACTCTTGACAATTTTTTAAAAAAAATCTGATGGAAAATATGTAAAGACATTTTCTTAAAGAGTGTGATAAGAACCAGGAAATTCCTTATATTGAGGAGTGAAGGGATAAAGAGAAAAGAAATATGAGGGAGGGCAGGTGACTTAGAGGATTAGTCCAGCAAGATCACATCTCACGAATAGCGGTTCCAGACAGAACAGTGAACACAAGGAAACAAAGTTGCAAAAAAATCTTTTAAATATAGCATTTTCCAGAGCTAAAAGCACATCTTCAAATGGAAAGAGTTCATTGCATACCTGGAACAAATACATTTTTAAAAAGTATTCTCTACATAGGTATTGTTGTGATATTTCAGAGCGACAGGACCAGGAGTCAGCGAACATTTTTTTCTGTAAAGGACTACAGAGTAAATAGTAATTTTTTTTTTTTTTTTTCCTGTAAAGGACCAGAGAGAAAATAGTGCAAGCTCTGTAGGTCATTCAGTATTTGTCCCAACTGCTGTGCTCTCCTGGGTTAGCACAAAAGCAGCTATAGATGTGATTAGAGTAAGGGGACAGAAGGCCCTGAAAGGTCAGTATTTGAAAAAAAATAAGGAATTTTATTGAACTTATTATATGATGGACCATTTGAAAGAAAACAATAAAGATACAACCAAGGCAAAGAGTGACGGTAGAAAAAGTCAATTAGAAAGAAGAGAAAAACTCACACAGGAAATATAATGATATTATAGCACTCTATTTGTCTAAGCAAGAACAGATGCATATTTGCATGAACTGTCAGGGGAGGGAACACGTGTCCATGATTTGGAGACCTGGGAAAGCAGTCCCACTGGAGAAGATAGAGCACAAACTGTACACATTGTAAAAGACCAGATTAGAAGCCCTTGCATGTCCTCCGAAAAATTACTGACTCATTCTTTTTTTTTTTGGAGACAGGGTCTCATTCTGTTGTCCAGGCTGGAGTGCAGTGGTGCAGTCTTAGCTTACTGCAACCTCCACCTCCCGGGCTCCAGCAATTCTGTGGCCTCAGCCTTGTGAGTAGTTGGGATCACAGCTACCTGCCACCACGCCAAGCATTTTCATATTTTTTGGAGAGATGGGGTTTCGCTGTGTCACCTAAGCTGGTCTCTAACTCCTGAGCTCAAAGCTCAGCCTCCCAAATTTACAGGATTACGGGCGTGAACCACTGCACCTGGCCCCTGATTTTTTTTTTCTCTTTCTTTTTTAAAGCAATTAGATGCTGGCGGATCATGAGGTCAGGAGATCAAGAGCATCCTAGCTAACACAGTGAAACCCCATCTCTACTAAAAACACAAAAAATTAGCTGGGTGTGGTGGCGGGCGCCTCTAGTTCCAGCTACTGGGGAGGCTGAGGCAGGAGAATGGTGTGAACCCAGGAGGCAGAGGTTGCAGTGAGCCGAGATGGCACCACTGCACTCCAGCCTGGGCAACAGAGTGAGGCTCCATCTCAAAGAAAAAAAAAAAGAAAAAAGAAAAAAGCAATTAGAAACTACTGACAGTTTGAAACGCAGAGTAACAAGATTGGGGTGGCATTTGGGACACATGGGTCTGGTGGCAGTAGTGGACCAGAGGAGGATGAGATGGAAGGCAAGGAGAACCTGCATGGGAAACTCGACTGGGCTTCTTGCTTTAGAAGTAGAATATCTTGTTAACCAAGAAGGAGGCATCCACACTGTGCATCTTATAGCTCTTCTGTGAGTTTTTGTCTGAAAATGACTAACTCTTATTTGTCTTCCAGATGGGATGAAGAGTGCAAAAAATATTATTTGGGGCTTGGTGTCTCTGAGTACAACATGAAAGCAAAAGACACTTGCGTTGGAGTAAGCAGAGACATTTTTCATACACTGGCATTTAAAAAATTCAAGTTCTTATTATATAATCCCCAAACCTCCATATTTCCATTTGACTAAAAATTGTCCAAGGTATGGGATCTTTTGTTCTTTTTTGGTCAATATAGCTTTAGAATAGATGTGTTAAAACTGTGGTTCTGAAATGGTAGCTTAGGAAAGCTGCTCTTGTTAAAGATACATATTCTCAATTTCAGCTCCCAAACATATCACATTCAAGGGTTTACAGTGAGGGGGGTATTGAGGAAATGCATTTTTAACATGCTTACGGATGTTTGGTAGTGCCTGGCTTAAATCATCCTGTGGGAATGTACCTAGTCAACACCCTCTCCTTCAATCAACCTATATCCCACTTCACATTTCTGTCTTGTCCTCTTTGATACTCCTCAGAATGCTGATGCTGCTATCAGTTTGCCGGAGGAACTATGTAGCTTTGGCAGAAGCTTGTCATTTGTTAAGATAATGTTGTCCAATTCTACAATTTAATTCCTATTCTCTGCTACTGTGGCAGGCCAGGTTTTACTGACACAGGCCTCTGTAATAACTGTTTCAGCACTGACTGCGTGATTAAGTTAACTATTAAAATCTGAAAGAGCCAGAGCCTTTATACAAAGGCTGGAATGTAACAAAAGCCCACCAAGAGTTTTGCCCAGACCTTTTCTAGGCCTTGAAGCATGACAAGATAACAAAGGAATTCTTTTTTTTTTTTTTTTTTTTTT